>NW_026558528.1:0-167135 GCF_026930045.1 Uloborus diversus | reverse complement strand
CTGCTCACCACACATCTTCACACACTCGCACACACGCCTGCACACATACACGCCAGCACACACACACGCCAGCACACACACTACAAACACACATGCCTAAACACGTCTATACACATACATATATGACTGCAAACATACACACACGCCTACACGCACACACACGCCTAGTTAGTTACTATTGTCAGCGGAGAAATTTAAGCAGTCTTTAAGAAGCGGGTGTTCATCCATATGTCTTTTTAAAATTAGTTATGTTACTCCTGATCCAGATACTTGGCCTTACTGCAGAACTCGCAACGAAATCTAGATGCGTTTACCAGGACGTTGTTGAAATATCCCGCTGCTTACAAAGTACCGATTTTTCTATTGATGTTTAGTGAAGCTCATGTAACTTGATGCTTGTTGTTGGAAGACCTCAATTATATTTGAGTTGAAAGACGGAAAAATACTAAATTTAATTGATTTTATTGATCTAATGTCGGTTTATCTTGCAGACCCTTTTCGAGTTTTTAAGCCGCGTCGCAGAGCGCTAAAAAATAGTCTGCCACCGTGGTAAGGAAGACGACTACTATTAAAAAATTGTACTAGGTGTATAATGCATGCTTAAAATAGTATTCAAAGTTTTCTTTTGTTTTTCGTTGTATTAATGGTTTGTTTTCTTCTTTAGTGACTGATGATGATGAAAGAGTCTCACCCTGAAAACGTTTTTCGGCTGCACTGTAACCAGTTGCATGTAACATCCCTGCCTCTGGTCCGTCGAAAGATTGACATTCAACTATGAAGACCAGCAGTGATCGCTTAGTCATGGTTTGAAACATATTGTGCCGGGGCACACCCGCCATTTCTTTTATTTTTGTGATGGAAAGAAAACATCCAAAGAGCCCCACAAAACTTGTATCCATGTTCTGCAAAGGCCCTTCAGACTGATTATGAAATATTCACTGATGTCTTTTCAAGCGTCTTCCTGTTAGCTTAGAGTAAACGCTGAGCGCAAAAGCTACTGTGTATGAAAAGGAACTGCTGTTTTAAAATAAGTTCAAGAATTTGGTGTCAAGAAATCAAAAATTGTAATGCTTAAAATAGTGACCAAGGTCCAAGGAATTTATTGTATTATTGTTTTCTGCTTAAATATGTGCTAAATATGTATTTTCTTTTGAAATAAAATCTAGAGGAACCCAAGCACTGGGGCGAGGGAAAGGACGATTGCTTTCCCTCATCCCCTGATGAGTAAAAGGTAAGTGACGCACAAGTCTTTTTTGTTATCTTGAAGACTGTCGAGATAAATTGTAATCCCCGTTTGTAAGACATAGATCGAGGCAGTATTTTTTCTGCGGAAGAATGTTTGCTATAAAACAGAAATGATAATTTTGAATGAATCCTTTTCCAAAATTTCTCAACAAATTAATATTAATAACTGCATAATATTCGTCTATTCTTTAAAAAAAAAAAAGAAAGTTTTGTGTCTATACTAATTCGCATTTTTCTACTTCAGTAGTATCAAATGCGTCTGATACTCATTTGAGCCGTTACACAATTAATGTTTTTTGCTTATAAATAATTAAGATTTAATTCTAGTTTGTATCATAAGAGCCTGAATTATATTTCATTTACCAGCAAAAAAGCTTATTTTTTTCGTCGAGACAAAGGAAATTGTTGAGGTTTAAGTAACGCAATCCCCCTGATTTAAAGGCAAAACAGGAATATCACTCAGGGAAGCTTACCAGGAAACATCACGATCAAGGAAATTCAAAAGATTTCCAAATTGGTGGCATTCGAAAGAGCATTGGAAAACATGCTTATGGCACTCAAACTACGTGCCCTCGTGACCACGTTATCGAAATATGATGTCTTAAAAATTGCCGAAATTTTTAGTAAAGTCGCCAAATTTAGCGAGTTTTGTTCAGAAATGGAAGGTACGGCGCGAATTCAACATCTGCATCTGACAAGACATTTCACTTCCATATTTGGTCACCACCAAAGCGCGTGAGAAATATCGCATTAATTCTTTACTCGGGGTGACTACCATGGCGCGGGGTGTCGTGGCACAGACTGCGCATTGAAATTTTTAGGGGCTTGTGTTCCGGGATATTAACGTGCAACTGTATAGGGGAAAACGCCAGAGCCCGAAATATTTGTTTTATTTTATTGTAAAAACCATGGAATTTTTTCATTATTCTTAAGACTGTCTGTTAAAAAAGTGATGTTTAAAACTTTTATGCTTCTGCGGGTGAAATATTTCCACTGAAAGAGTTTATTCGATGATGAAACTGTTTAAAAAAAAATATGATAACCGTAGAGAAACGGTAAACACACTTTAAAGTCTTTTCTTTTTTTTTTTTTTTTTGGAAAAGTCGTAAATCTGAAGTCTTCAACAGTATCTAAATACGAAGAAAACGACATTTTTAAAGATTTCAAACCATGTTCTCAAATTAAAAAAAAAACGATTTCTGCCAGTTATTTCCAGTGTGTTTTTCGTTATGTGTATCGTTTTCAAGTTATGTGTAAACCCTCTAACAAGTCAAATAAAAAAAAAACTGTATTAATTTTTATTTTGCTCGTATTTGAATTCCCTTTTAACGTGAAACATAATTGGTAAAAGTGACTTCAGTATTTTTAAAAATGACTAAATAACATGCAATATGATGTGCATTTACGTTATAGCGACTTTCAATTGCAGTGACAGACTTTTTCGAACTACAGGGGTTGTTGTAATGAACGTCGACTATAAAATTTTTGATAAGAATCTTATAAAGTAATTTCTGGCATCGTTAGTTTTGCTGTGCAAATTTTTGACTGTTACTATCCGTCGTTTTCTTTTTTTTAATTATTATTTTTTTCGATTTTAAATTAAAAATTAAACATTTTCGTTAGCAGTGGTCAGACAATAAAACTTCATGAATGATAATAATTTTGAAAAAATAAATAAGAGCTGGGATACTACAATCCATGATCATGTTCTTTCAACATCAAAAACTATCCATTTTATTTTCAATATGTAAGCTTTAATAAGCATGTTTTTTTTTACTTATTCATATTAACTCTCGTACGTAATTATTAATTACTTACAACACATTTCATTACAAGAGTACAAACTTAAATTCTGAAATGCATTATTATCACGATTACAAAGTTAAATTAGTTACATTTTAATTTTACCCACACAAGTAAAGTGTTAATTCGAAACATCGTTTACGCGCTTTGCAGATGACCAGGAATGGAAATGAGAGTCTTGCTAGACGCAGGCGATGAAATCACGTGGTATTTTCCATTTCTTGCCAAGTCTTTAAATTTGGCGAATTTTCGTAAGATTTCGACAGACTTTGACCCCCCATATCTCAAAAACAAAAGGACGAGGGCACACAATATTTGGGTCAAATTTTTTTCTAAAGATACTCTTTCGAATGCGACCATTTTTAACTTTTTTCATGATTACTGAAGTCGTGATGTTTCCTGGTTAGAAGAAGAGTGCTATAATACAAGATTTATTTTTTTTTTCTTTCGCTTCTAGGCCTTTAAAGTACTTTATCTTCTTTGGAAAATAATGACAGAATTTTTTTGTCCTAATATTAACCACTGGAGAGCACAGCAAACTTATTTTCCTTAAAGCAAATTGCTTGAAGAGTTTAACTTCAAACGCTTTTTATGTATAAAATTTCATGTCTTCGTATTGTTGAATACAGACTCAAATTCCAACTATTAATTACTTTGTCAGAATTGCATTAATCAATATAGGGCGCTAGAATCCAATAAGATCACCTTATCTTCATAAAGAGACACTTATATCACAAAAACTACAAGAAAACTACAGAGCCAAAGTATCTATGCAATACAGCACCTTTTTCAAACCCCGACTAAATTCAATTTAACTTTACAGTGTTCTGACGATTTATCGTGCATCACAATTATCTTTAACTGGGAATTCTCTTCACTTCAGTTCCTAACAGTATGGCGGCACACTTCTTCGTAATTAGCGATGTAATAATGTTGAAGAGTAATCGTAAAAGTAGTTGTGCAGAAGTTAATAAAATACACATTTACAACAAGGAAACGAAAATGTAACCATTTTTTTGTATTTATAAGTTTTAATACGGTCCCTGACGAAGCCGGAATGGCTTAACCGGTAAGGCGCCGGGCGAGTAACCGAAAGGTCTCGGGTTCGATCCCGCCAGAGTGCGTTGGCTTCTTACATCTTTTATTAGCCGGCTCATTAGAAAAGAAATTGATTTTTTTTATCAGTGAAATTTTTTCTTCAAACGGAACCATCGCTTTGGATGAAGTATTAAACTATGGTTCCAACTCATTATTTTTTATGCAGATTTTTATTAAAATTAAAAGAGTGACAAGCAAGGTGCATTTTTTGTGCGAATTTTTAATCCATCGCGTACAAGGCCGCGATGGCGTAAACTGTATGGCACCGGGCTGTACCAGAAGGTCGCGGGTTCGATACCGGCTGATTGCATTGTCCGTTAACTCCAATTATTAGCCGACTCACTAGAAAAGAAGTTTATTGTTTTAGCTATCACGTTTTTTTTTTATTTATTTTTTTTCTTCAATGGGAAACATCAATCTGGATGAGGTATTTAACTCTGATTCTACTTAATTATTCTAAATACAGATTTTATTATAATTAAAGCAATGCTATAAAATGTACATTTATAATACGGCACCTGATGAAGACATGATGGCTCAACCGGTAAGGCACCGGACGTGTAACCGAAAGGTCTCCGTTTCGATCCCGTCTGAGTGCAATGGCTTCATGCATCGTTTATTAGCCGGCTCGCAAGAAAAGAAATTTAAACTTCTATTTTTTGTCAATCAAATTTTGTCCTTAATTCTTTTCTTCAACCGGAAACATCGACTTGGATGAGGTATTAAACTCCGATTCTACCTAATCATTCTAGATGCAGATTTAATTAAAAGTAACTCAGTACTATGGAATGTGCACTTTTTGTATATGGAGTTTTTAATACGACGTCTGACGAAGCCGGGAAAGCTCAACCGGTAAGGCCATGGGCCTGAAACCGGAAGGTCGCGGGTTCGAGTCTGACTGATTGCATTGGCCTGTTACACCACTTCCCAGACAGCACAACTTTGTCCTTAGGACGTCCTACTGTCGTCATTTCAGGACTAACTCAAAACATTAAGTTATCCTCGGACGTTTGATTTTCATCCCGTGCTCATCGACGGGCATCCCAGGGACCGTTCAATGTCCGCGAAGTGTTCTTCCCCAGTTCGTCCCTATGATGTCCGGCGTGGTCCTCAGGACGTAAAAAAAACTTTATCCCCAGGTTGTCCAAATGATGTCAGTCAATCATTTTTCGGCGATGTCTAGGATCATGCCTTTTGTGGTCGATCCTCTGGACGTTAATCGGATTAATTCAAATGTCCGAATAATGTCCTACGAACTATAGCCGTTCATATATTGACCTTTTTCAGGATGTTAATTGGACTATATCAAGTGTTCCACGTACGCGATATATATATATATATATATATATATATATATATATATATATATATATATATATATATATATATATATATATATATAACTTTAAATGAGCAAGACTTTCTTAATCTTTGTTGAATATATACCAGTCTATAATTTATTGAACTGTAAAACATACTTGTTTGAAATTTCTCTAAAACATCATATTTTTAAATCATTCTCATTTGAAAAAGAAAAAAAAACATACCAAAAGTTTTTTTTTTTTTTTTTTTGAAACTAATTTGAAAGGAAAAATCGAAAATTAAAAAAAGAAAAAAAATTTGTTCTTTTGAACCAATTCTGGTTCTGCCATCCTGCTGAGTGTATGACTTTCAAGAATGCATTCAATTTAAGCTGCACTTTAAGATACAGCAGTCTTCATGCATTTTAATATTTTCAAATCTTTTGCAGTCACACTTAAAGCAATTTATTTATACTTTTTGCATTGAATCTATGTTTCTAAGATTATTACCTTGAAGCTTAGTAAGTAGCAATCCCTGTAAAAAAAGCCTACATGTAAAACAATTACTTACCTTTTTTTTGTGTGTGTGTAAGTATTTTATATTGTTTGATTAGTTTTCTAATTTTCTCTTAATTTTATTTCTTTACAAAGTTTACTAAGTTAAAATGCACAGATTTTTTGCTCCTTTTGGAAATACCTGAAAGTAATATCATATATGACACCATTTTTAGTATACACTATCAATAATGACTCTATTATTGCTGCATACAGCAATTTTTAAAAATAATAAAATGTTTTACATAAAAATATTGTTTAAATAATAACTGCTAGCTATTTTCTACTTCCAAACTTTACGTATTCAATTATCTTGAAGCTTAATAAACAAATCCCAATTATTCATTATCACAAAAACTAATTTATCAAATACTAACTCATTTACTAATTAATTATTATTCATCCTCAATATCAGGATTTGACAATGCACATCAATTCAAGTTAATAATTTGCATTGATTTCTTTTTCTTCTTTGTTCTGAGAACACCTGAAGATTTCTTTTTAATTATACAACAAACTATGATCAATTATGAATTTATTTTCACGCTGCATTAAGCCGGCAAAATATTTAAAAAAATATTTGAATATCATATTATATAAATATGATTCCTATTTAAAGCTTTTGTTTCAAGTTTTGCATTCTTATACACACATGGATTTTAATTTGCAAGCTTAAATGAAACATGTTGAACACATAGAAAAAAGAAAGAAAGTAAGCACACCAATTTATGTGAGAAAAAATTTATTACTAAAACATACATTACAACAGAAAAATTTGATCATATTCATGAAGATCCGGAAGTTGCATCACTTAACTTTTCTGTGCCTTTCACCAATCCTGAATAGATAAAAGAAATATATGTAAACAACTAATTATTTGAATGCCTTGATAAAATATAAAGGGGTGGAGAGGGAAAATAAAATAAACTTTTTGAAACTTTCTTTTTCTCAATTTTTTTTTTTTCTTCTTTGAGAACTTGAGATATTCTGAACAACATTTGTCTATCTTAAAAGGGAATAAATTTTTGCATTTGCAATAAATATTTCAAAAACTTAGTCAGCGCCCATAGTATTATTACACAATTATTGAAAACTTGGGATGAAGAGACTTCGGTTTCATAAATTTTATTTCAAAATTCTACTTTCTATAACTGCTAAATTTAAATGAGAAATTAAGTGTTTCAGTATTTTGATTTTTCAACTGTAAAATATTATCCAAAAAGATTCTAGACAGAGATGACAAGGTCCAGTACTGCATCAGCTGCTGCATGAGAAAGGTTATCCCTGAAATTTAATTTGTCAGGGGAAACACACTGATATCTAAAACTCATGAACTGTGCAAACGGTATAGGTGCGCAGGACTTCAAGGTGCCATGCCATGCATTGAGAACAGAGATTAGGTGTTCCGTGATAAATGAAAAGACTATTTTAGTGTGATAATTGCCCCAGTTTTCTCCCACTCGAAAGACAAATATGAAGTACTTCGTGAAGGCCCTTTATGGTTTAGTAATTCAATATGCAGGGCCTGCTGTGCTATATTATTGAGCAGAAGATACAACAATAATTGTACTACCATTTTGTTGATATTTCATAGACTCATCTTTGAGATACACAAGGTTTTTAGCAGACTTAGATAAAATGGAAAGCTTTATTTGAACACAAATCCTGGCTGAAGAATTTTTTGCAAATAATTATTTTGCCTTACTCACCCTTGAACAAAGGCGCCCATATAAGGGGGCAAGGGAGGCAGAAGCCCCCCCCCCTCTAGAGATTAGAACTTCCTTGCTTTTAGTACTTTTTCTTTGCAAAAATATAATAACATTTCTTTTCCAGCCATTAATGAATAATTTATCAAAAATGTCAAACTTTTATAACTCTAATCTGTACTGAAATCGGAGTCTATGGGGAAAATATCCTGCTAAACCATGCAGAAAATATCTAAGCTCCCCCTGCAATTTTGCATATGGCGCCCATGTCCTTGAATACAGAAGTAAATCTATATTCAAATATGAAAGAGGCAAAAAAAAAGGCAAGCTTTAAATCTTTATTTAATTTTGCAATACTAAAGTTTGTGCTTATTTTTCACCAACTGAAGAAAACTGCCAAAACCATTATTTTTTTCACACATGAACTTTAAAAGGCTTTTGGAAAAAGACTTTAAGAAATAAATTAGGATTTTTAAAAAAATTCCCTTAATATATATATATATATATATATATATATATATATATATATATATATATATATATATATATATATATATATATATATATATATATATAATATATATATATATATATATATTAATGCTAGCAATTTGAAAAAAAATTCTCTAGAGCCAAACATTTTCTGCGAACGCCGTTCATACATTTGTCTATATTATGCAAGACTAGTTTTTAGATTAAGATAATAGCACCAAATTTAAATATTGGTAAAGAAAAAAAAATAATGAAATACAACAGCTTTTCAATAATAAGTATTGTTATACAGGAAATTAATATGAAATGGAAAATACTAATACAGTAACTGGGAATATGGTTCAAAGGTTACAAATGCAAGGAAATAAACAAAAAAGGGTTAAGATACAAAATTCGAGAATCTACAAAAGTAGATTAAGATACAATCTATATTTTTATGACACAAAATTCTACTCAAATTTGGATAGCAGAGAAAATTCAATAATTTGTTTTAATATTGGTAGTTATCAAGCAAATGAATCGTCGAACCTAAATGCAAAACATTGCAGCACATGAAATACATGTTTGGTCTTGCAAGAGTAATTCACTTTTCGGCAATTTATTGGGAGTAGATGAAATCTGTTTAACCCAAAATAATCACCATTGCACGGTTCCTTTTATTTTTTTTTATAAAAGAGGTTTGGCAGTGCATTTATAAAAATAATAAATTATATTAATTTAGTGTATACCTACATGCAATATTTTTAAATTCATTACTATTGTTTTAATTAAAATGATTATCAGTTTTTTTCTATGTTTTCTAAGGAAAATTCAAACACAATAATTGAAAAAAACTTCAATATATGTATAGTGATTCAAATAAGGAGAAAATAACTGCTAAATTTCGAAAAATATATTTATTAAATTCTCCATATCAAAATTAAATTTTATCTAGTAGAAATTTTCCTTGATTTCTGATAGTCAGCATGTAAATACAGTCAAGCACTGCTTATACTTTTTTGAAGGAACTGTATGAAAAAAGTGTACAAATGAAAAAAAAATCCTTACTAATATAATTAAGACACCGACCAACAGAGATCCGATAGCCTATTGGCAAAAGCGTTGGGCTTCCATGCGAGTGGCCCTGGGTTCGAGTGCCAGCCGGAAAGAAAATCTTCAATGCATATTTTTTTTTTTTCAAATTTGATAATTCTTTTTTTAAAATTTTCTCTTTTGCGAAGTCAGTCAGTCGGTCAGTCCAGTCCGTCAGTCAGTCAGTTAGTCAATCATTTAGTCTCAGTCAGGCAGTAAGACTCCGACCGACAGAGCTTCGATAGACTAATGGCTATAGCGTTAGGCTTCTAAGCGAGTGGCCCTGGATTCGAGTCCCAGCCGGAACGAATAGCTTCAATGCATATATTTCTTTTCTAATTTTAATTTATTTTTTTTTTCAATTTCTTTCTTTTGCAAATATCGATTATTTATGTAGGGAAGAAAATTCTGAGTCAGTTTAATTATTCGACCTGTAGATTTCAAAGTGTTTATATCAATAATTACCAAGGTGCATTTTTTGTTTTTATTAAAATTAAGACACCGACTGGCAGAGATCCGATAGTCTATTCGCGAGAGCGTTGGGCTTCCATGCGAGTGGCCCTGGGTTCGAGTCCCAGCCGGAAAGAAAATCTTAAATGCGTATTTTTTTTCTAATTTGATAATTATTTTTTTTTTTAACTTTTCCCTTTTGCGAAGTCAGTATGTCAGTCCAGTCCAGTCAGTCAAGCAGTCAGTCAGTCAGTTAATCATTCATTCAGTCTCAGTCAGTCAGTCAATCAGTTAGTCGGTCAGTCAATCAGTCTCATTCAGTCAGTCAGTCGGTCAGTCCAGTCCAGTCAGTCAAACAGTCAGTCAGTCCAGTCCAGTCCAGTCAGTCTCAGTCAGTCAGCCTCGGTCAGTCAGTGAGTCAAGCAGTCTGTCATTTAGTCTCAGTCAGACAGTTCAGTCCAGTCAGTCAAGCAGTCAGTCAGTCAGTCAAGCAGTCAGTCAGGTAGTCAAGAAGTCAGTCTCAGTCAGTCAGTCACTCAGTCAAGCAGTCAGTCAGTCAGTCTCGGTCAGTCAGTCGGTCAGTATCAGTCTGGCAGTCTCAGTCAGGCAGTAAGACTCCGACCGACAGAGCTCCGATAGACTAATGGCTAGAGCGTTGGGCTTCCAAACGCGTGGCCCTGGGTTCGAGTCCCAGCTTGAACGAAAATCTTCATTCTGTTTTTTTAATTTCTAATTTGGAAATTCCTTTTTTTTTTATTTTTAATTTTTCTCTTTTGCGAATATTGATTATTTATGTAGGGAGGAAAATTCTGAGTCAGTTTATTTATTCGACCTGTAGATTTCAAAGTGTTTGAATCAATAATTACATAGGTGCATTTTCTGTTTTTATTATATTTAAGACTCTTATTGATAGAGCTCCGATAGCCTAATGGCTAGACTGTTGGGCTTTTAAGCTTGTGGCCCTGGGTTCGAGTCCCAGCCGGAACGAATATCTTCAATGTGTATATTTATTTTCTAATTTGAAAATTTTTTTCTTCAATTTCTTTCTTTTGCAAATATCGATTATTTATGTAGGGAAGAAAATTCTGAGTCAGTTTACTCATTCGACCTATAGATTACAAAGTGTTTGAATCAATAATTACCAAGGTGCATTTTTTGTTTTTATTATATTTAAGACTTCAATCGACAGAGCTCCGATAGCCTAATAGCTAGACCGTTGGGCTTCCAAGCGCGTGGTACTGGGTTCAAGTCCCGGTCGGAACGAATATCTTCAATGTATATATTTCTTTTCTAATTTGAAAATTCTTTTTTTTTTAATTTCTTTCTTTTGCAAATATCGATTTTTTATGTGCGGAAGAAAACCCGAGTCAGTTTAATTATTCGACCGGTAGATATCAAAGACTTTAGATCAATAATTACCAAGATGCATTTTTTGCTTTTATTATAATTAAGACATCAATCGACAGAGCTCCGATAGCCTAATGGCTAGACCGTTGGGATTCCATGCGCGTGGCCCTGGGTTCGAGGCCCAGCTTGAACGAAAAATCTTCAAAGTGTTTTTTAGTTTCTAATTTGGAAATTCTTTTTTTTTTAACTCTCCCTTTTTGCGAATATTGATTATTTATGAAGGGAGAAAAATTCTGCGCCAGGTTTTTTAATCGACCTGTAGATTTCAAAGAGTTTGAATCAATAATTAATAAAGTGCATTTTTTGTTTTTATTTTATTTAAGATTCCAAATGACAGAGCTCCGATAGCCTAATGGTTAGACTGTTGGGATTCCAAGCGAATGGCCCTAGGTACGAGGCCCAGCCGAACGAATATCTTCAATGTGTTTATTTCTTTTCTAATTTGAAAATTCTTTTTTTTTTTCAATTTCTTTCTTTTGCAAATATCGATTATTTATGTACGGATGAAAATTCTGAGTCAGTTTAATTATTCGACCTGTAGATTTCAAAGATTTTAGATCAATAATTACCAAGGTGCATTTTTTGTTTTTATTATAATTAAGACTCCGACCAACAGAGATCCGATAGCTAATGTCGAGAGCGTTGGGCTTCCATGCGTGTGGCCCTGGGTTCGAATCGCAGCCGGAAAGGAAATCTTAAATGCATATATTTTTTTTCTAATTTGATAATTCTTTTTTTTTTATTTTTCCCTTTTGCGAAGTCAATCAATCAGTCCAACAGTCAATCAGTCAGTATCGGTCAGTCAGTCAGTCTGTCAGTCGGTCAGTCCAGTCCAGTCAGTCAGTCAAGCAGTCAGTCACTCAAGAAGTCAGTCAGTCAGTTAGTCATTCAGTCAGTCAGTCAAGCAGTCAGTCATTCAGTCTTAGTCAGTCAGTCAAGCAGTCAGTCATTCAGTCTCAGTCAGTCAGTCCAGTCAGTCAGTCAGTTAGGCAGTCAGTCAGTCAGTCTCTGTCAGTCAGCTAGTCAGTCAAGCAGTCAGTCATTTAGTCTCAGTCAGTCAGTCACTCAGTCAGTCAGGCAGTCAGTCAGTCAGCCTCATTCAGTCAGTCTGTCAGACAGTCCAGTCAGTTCAGTCAGTCAAGCAGTCAGTAAGGCAGTCAAGCAGTCAGTCTCAGTCAGTCAGTTAGTCATTCAGTCAGTCAGTGAAACTGTCAGTCAGTCTGTCTCAGTCAGTCAGTCAATCGCATTCAGTCAGTCTATCAGTCGGTCAGTCCCGTCCAGTCAGTCAGTCAATCGCATTCAGTCAGTCTATCAGTCGGTCAGTCCCGTCCAGTCAGTCAGTCAATCGCATTCAGTCAGTCTATCAGTCGGTCAGTCCCGTCCAGTCAGTTAGTCAGTCACGGAGTCAAGCAGTCAGTCAGTCATTTAGTCATTCAATCAGTCAATCAAGCAGTCTGTCATTTACTCTCAGTCAGTCATTCAGTCAGTCAGTCAGTCAGTCAGCCCAGTCCAGTCTCAGTCAGTCAGCCCAGTCCAGTCTCAGTCAGTCAGTCAGTCAGTATCAATCAGTCAGTCAGTCAGTCTGTCAGTCAGGCAGACTCAATCAGGCTGTAAGACTCCGACCGACAGAACTCCCATAGCCTAATGGCTAGACCGTTGGTCTCCCAAGCGAGTGACCTGGGTTCGAGTCCCATTCGGAACGAATATCTTCAGTGTATATATATATTTCTTTTCTAATTTTAAAATTCTTTTTTTTTTTCTATTTCATTCTTTTGCAAATATCGATTATTTATGTACGGAAGAAAAATCTGAGTCAGTTTAATTATTCGACCTGCACATTTCAAAGATTTTAGATCAATAACTACCAAGATGCATTTTTTGTTTTTATTATAATTAAGACAGAAATCGACAGAGCTCCGCCCATGTAGCACAAACCATCGGATTTACGTTGGAGAAAGGTTGAAAATGCATCGCAATGGTTGGAAATATGTTTTGGTTAGATATTGGTTTTTTTCATGCGCTCATTCGATCATTCAAAGCATCGGAGGATGGTTTAAAACCAACCTATATCCGACTAAACGCATTCCCAACTTATTTCTAACCTTCAAACCTGTTTCACATTTATGCCCATTCATTGCATGCTCGTTGCTGATTTGCGCGTTCTGCGAAGCGTGCGTAAATGCGTCCCATAAGCCCCCCCCCCCGCCTCTGCAGTCTTGTTGAGACCCAGGATTTGAAAGGGGTGAGGGAGGAGTGCGCATAGCCATTTTCTTTTCATTCCAGGGTCACATACATTCACACGTATCGTACTTGCTCACTGCGAATGTTCAATCCTCGCAAGTTCAAGTCTTCCAAAGTAAATCAATTCATTTTTCCAACTGTTTTTCTTTCTTTCAATAAATTTTCTCTCTTTTTAACGGGGGGGGGGACTCCCGATTTGGGGGGTCTCCGATGAATTGAAATTCTTAAAATTTTTGCACATTCGAACTGATTGTGTTTTTTTTTTTTTTTTTGATAGATGCTTTAACTAGTTTTCTAGAGAATTTTGTGAATGCTTTGAATTTGTTTCAGAATTTCGTGTTGTTCCTTTGCTTAGCCTTGATGGTAATTTTAAACGCACAATATTTAAAAACAGTTTGCTAGTCATACAAATTACACGTGCAATTTACCATAGAAATAAAATTGTGTCTTTGAATGAACTTTTCTCGTTGATGGATAAAATACATTAAAATTCCTTCCATAATAATAAAATGAAAAAAAAAAAAAAAATCAATGAACATGCACTTTTGAATGAAATGGGAGAGTATAATATAGTTCGGCAAAACAATAAAATAAGTACTTTTCATGATATTCAAGTTTAACCTACGTCATTTTAATTGTTATGAAGATTTACTAACTGAATGTGTATGCGTATGTTTTTTTTTTTTTAATTTTTATTCTTATTTCAGGTCAAAGCAAAATTGAACCTTCAAACAAGCTAGGTTATTTTTCATGGCAGAATTTTAAAGTCAAAGATTTTATTCTGTCTTAAGAATAACCTTGCTGGTAATTAATATTTCCTGAAAAAGAAAAAAGAAACTAATGTATGCTTATGAAGATAATTTTCGAGTAATTATTCAGAAAAATAAAAGGTGTAAGAATTATAAATATCTTAATTTTTGTTCATATTTTATTGAAACGTTTGTAAATGATAGGGAAATGATAAATTGCATTTTTTTTTTTTTTAGCATTTTTACTCTTTGAAACAATATATTGATGTAATGAGTGAAAATAGTAAAAACTTTAAATGAAACAGGTTTGAGAGCAATCAGAGGTAGCAATAAAGGTTATGATGTCACAAAGGGCAAAAAGTCACATAAATTATAGGTACTATACATCAGGGGCGGCAAATAGGGGGGTCAAGAGGGGGCGGTCGCACCCCCAAATTTTCTAAGCAGAATGATAGAAAATGGGTGAATTCAATTTATGTAAGTCGGAAATCAATGTTCATTAAAAAAAATCTGGCTGGTTCTCAGTAACTATTTGATGAAACTCGACATATTCCCAGACTAGAAAAAGTGTTTTTCGTTATTTGGATGATGACTTAGAAATTCACGAAGTATTTTTCGGCCTTTTCACGGCTAAATATTTCATACTTGTGTGCCCAGTGTAACGATGGTATGTCCAATATGAAAGGCTCGTGCAAAGTGGTGTGGCTGCATGGTTTTCTCAAGAAAATTCCTTGATATTTTACATTCATATTTACGCTCATTTTTTAAGTGTATATTTATTTAATTAGTCTTCATCGCTTTCTTTTGCTAGAAACACGTTTCAGCTGCTCAATGCATTATCTGCTTTCATAGAAACTTCTTAAAAATGCATGTGCTTATTGAATAAAAAAAAACATATCAACAAATACCTTTTATGGGACTCTATAGTTATGCAATCTCGAAGTGACACAAGATGGTCTTCAAGAGTTAAAACCATAAAACCCTTTCTCTGTAACTTCAAAGCAGTGATTTGACGACTGTGAGAATTATTGCAAAACGATTCTTTCAATGGTGAAAAATCTCACGCCCTTCAGCATGTATGACTTTGTTTGAATTTTTATTCAATTTGTTTCTATTGCGGAAAGTGTTTTAAAAATGCTTTACTCTATCAAAACATCTTCAATCCGCCACACTTAATTTTCGGACTATTCAAGCCACAGTTCAATGTTCATTAAACAGTTCAATCTGCAATTGACATGTGCGTTCATACTACCATAGTTCAATCTGCAATTGAAATTGAAAATAGATTTTACATAGATGCATATTTCAATCAATGGTGAAACGTTTTCAAAAAAAAATTCTTCCTCTGAGCCAATTTTAAAAAGGCGCTAAAAAAAGAAAAATCCACATGATGATGTGAAGTCAAACTCTGATATTTTAATATTTTGTTTGAAGTAATAGATTGTTTTTCGAATAAAATTAACACAAGATTTGATGATAATTATTTTTCTGCATGGTTGGCTCTATATTATCTGGATTGGATTTTTTGAAAACGAAAAATAAAATTTTTCAATTATGAGTAAAATTTTTAGCACTAGACAAGAACAATTACAGGCCGAAAGACCGGTTATGACATCCAGAGACTGCAGTTCCGTCCTTGTTGTGGACTCTTCAGCCTGGAATAGTGAATAACAGAGATTGTGGTAGATGACATCTCATTGAAGCTGAGAGCGCAGACGAGACTAGATTATTCAATGATAAAAAATTAAGCTCCTCGCAATTTTTGAAGTTGCCTGTGTGATTTTGAAGAGCAAGACATAAAAAGTGTTTTCATACATAACTTTGTTGCTTTAATTATTTTTTAACTATTCCAATCAGCTCAGCTGGTTCAGAAAATTTTTTGTTAGGTTAGAGAAATATTTTCGAAGCACAATGGGCAAAAGAAAAAAAAAAGAAAGAAAGAAAAAACCTTTTCTATTTAGCTGTACTGGCAAAACAGCACGACACTGGGCACTGATAGCAAGACGATTCCCTGCTCTTCTGAATTCCAAAAAACATGCATTAAAACTTTTCCAAAAGGTATAAAAACTTCAGTATCGAGATGTTTTGTATGATAACTTATTAGAAAATGAAACAAAATTTTAATTGCTTCTAAGCACTAATTTTTATTCATATTAAACCGATTTTATGACCACTTCCTGTTAGCTAATGTGTGTTTGTTACCGCACTGTGGTAAGAAACTCGACCCCCCAAATGAAATGCTGAAATGCCGCCCCTGCTATACATGATGCAACTATTTCTCTACTATATTTTAATTTATTTTAGCATATAAGAATTTCCATGCTTCAGCATATTTTTTTTAATTTTTAGTATTTCTATTTCTACGCTTCTAAAATAATAATGATTTGATATATATTTGGTAAAGTATATTGATTTGATGAGGGAAAATAATAAAAAATTCAAATGAAATAGGCTGGAAAGCAATCTGAGGTAGCACACTATTAAAGTTGCGCATATTAAATTTCAATAACATTGGGAAATAGTTACTTAAATGTTGATTTTTCATCAGAATAGCGTCGGAAAATAATCAGTCTAACGTTGCAGCTAACGTTGGAAAATTGTTGGATAAGCGTCGAAATTTATATTGGGATAATGTTAAGAAGTGTTGTTTAACTGTTGTAATTTACATTGGAATAACGTTTGGAATTGGTTGGTTCACCGTTGCATTTTACGTAGGAACAGCGCTGGAAAAATGTTGAGATAACGTTGGAAACAATCGTTGGATAACCGTTTTCCGACGGTGCACTTTAACGTATGTTCTAACGTAAGAGGCCGACATAAGTCTAACGTAATAAGCTAACGTTGGCCGAATGTTCGTGTGCTAGCTGGGCGATAGCCTAATGCCTAAACCGTTGGGCTTCCATGCGCGTGGTCCTGCGTTCGAGTCCCAGCTTGAACAAAAACCTTCATTGTGTTCTTTTAGTTTCTAATTTGGAAATTCTTTTTTTTTTTTTTTTTCAATTTCTTTCTTTTGCAAATATCGATTATTTATGTAGGGAAGAAAATTCTGAGTCAGTTTACTTATTCGACCTGTAAATTTAAAATGTTTGAATAATAATTACCAAGGTGCATTTTTTAAAATTATATTTAAGACTTCAAGCGACAGAGCTCCGATAGCCTAATGGCTAGACCGTTGGGCTGTCAAGCGAGTGGCCCTGGGTTCGAGTCCCGGCCGGAACGAATATCTTCAATGTATATATTTATTTTCTAATTTGAAAATTCTTTTTTTTTCAATTTCTTTCTTTTGCAAATATCGATTATTTATGTAGGGAAGAAAATTCTGAGTCAGTTTACTTATTCGACCTGTAGATTTCAAAGTGTTTGAATCAATAATTACCAAGGTGCATTTTTTATTTTATTATATTTAAGACTTCAAGCGACAGAGCTCCGATAGCCTAATGGCTAGACCGTTGGGCTTCCAAGCGCATGGTACTGGGTTCGAGTCCCGGCCGGAGCGAATATCTTCAATGTATATATTTCTTTTCTAATTTGGATTTTTTTTTTTTCAATTTCTTTCTATTGCAAATATCGATTATTTATGTATGGAAGAAAATTCTGAGTCAGTTTAATTATTCGACCCTTAGATTTCAAAGATTTTAGATCAATAATTACCAAGGTTCATTTTTTGTTTTTATTATAATTAAGACACCGACTAAGAGAGATCCGATATTCTATTGGCGAGAGCGTTGGGCTTCCATGCGCGTGTCCCTAGGTTCGAGTCCCAGCTGGAACGAAAACCTTCATTTTGTTTTTTTAGTTTCTAATTTGGAAATTCCTTTTTTTTTTTTTAATTTTTCTGTTTTGCGAATATTGATTATTTATGTAGGGAGAAAAATTATGAGTCAGTTTAATTGTTCGACCTGTAAATTTCAAAGTGTTTGAATCAATAATTACCAAGATGCATTTTTTGTTTTTATTATATTTAAGACTTCGATCGACAGAGCTCCAATAGCCTAATGGCTAGACCGTTGGGCTTCCAAGCGCGTGGTACTGGGTTCGAGTCCCGGCTGTGACGAATGTCTTCAATGTTTATATTTCTTTTCTAATTTGAAAATTCTTTTTTTTTTCAATTTCTTTCCTTTGCAAATATCGATTATTTATGTACGGAAGAAAATTTTGAGTCAGTTTAATTATTCGACCTGCAGATTTCAAAGATTTTAGATCAATAATTACCAAGGTGCATATTTTGTTTTTATTATAATTAAGACACTGACCAACAGAGATCCGATAATCTATTGGCGAGGGCGTTGGGCTTCCATGCATGTGGCCCTGGGTTTGAATCCCAGCCGGAAAGGAAATCTTAAATGCAAATATTTTTTTCTAATTTGATAATTCTTTTTTTTTATTTTTCCCTTTTGCGAAGTCAGTCAGTCAGTCCGACAGTCAATCAGCCAGTCTCTGTCAGTCAGTCAGTCTGTCAGTCGGTCAGTCCAGTCCAGTCAGTCAGTCATTCAGTCAGTCTGTCAGTCAGTCTGTCAGCCTCATTCAGTCAGTCTGTCAGTCAGTCAGTCGGTCAGTCCTGTCCAGTGAGTTCAGTCAGTCAGTTAGTCAGTCAAGCAGTCAGTCAGTCAGTGAATTAGTCATTAAGTCAGTTAGTCATTCAGTCAGTCAGCCAAACTCTCAGTCAGTCAGTCAAACTGTCAGTCAGTCAGTCTCGGTCAGTCAGTCAGTCAGTCCAGTCCAGTCTCTGTCAGTCAGGCAGTCAGTCCGTCGGTCAATTAGTCATTCAGTCAGTTAGTCATTCAGTCAGTCAGCCAAACTCTCAGTCAGTCAGTCAAACTGTCAGTCAGTCAGTCTCAGTCAGTCAGTCAGTCAGTCCAGTCCAGTCTCTGTCAGTCAGGCAGTCAGTCAGTCGGTCTCGGTCAGTCAGTGAGTGAGTCAGTCAGTCAGTATCAGTCAGTCAGTCAGTCAATCAGTCTGTCAGTCAGGCAGTCTCAGTCAGGCAGTAAGATTTCGACCGACAGAACTCCGATAGCCTAATAGCTAGACCGTTGGTCTTCCAAGCGAGTGGCATGGGTTCGAGTCCCAGCCGGAACGAATATCTTCAAGGTATATATTTCTATTCTAATTTGAAAATTCTTTTTTTTTTTTTCAATTTCTTTCTTTTACAAATATTGATTATTTATGTAGGGAAGAAAATTCTGAGTCAGTTTAATTTTTACCCGCAGATTTCACAGTGTTTAAATAAATAATTACCAAGGTGCATTTTTTGTTTTTATCATATTTAAAACTCCGACCGACAGAGCTCCGATATAATAACGGCTAGAGTGTTGGGCTTCCAAGCGAGTGGTCCTGGATTCGAGTCCCAGCCTGAACGAAAATCTTCAATGTATATTTTTGGTTTCTAATTTGAAAATTCTTCTTTTTTTTTATTATTTTTCTCTTTTGCGAGCATTGAATATTTATGTAGGGAGAAAATTTCTGAATCAGTTTAATTATTCAACCCGTAGATTTCAAAGTGTTTGAATCAATAATTACCAAGGTGAATTTTTTGTTTTTATTATATTTAAGACTTCAATCGACAGCGCTCCGATAGCCTAATGGCTACACCGTTGGGCGTCCAAGCGCGTGGTACTGGGTTCCAGTTCCGGCCGGAACGAATGTCTTCAATGTATATATTTCTTTTCTAATTTGAAAATTCTTTTTTTTTTTTCAATTTCTTTCTTTTGCAAATATTGATTATTTATGTACGGAAGAAAATTCTGAGTAAGTGTAATTATTAGACCTGTAGATTTCAAAGATTTTAGATCAATAATTACCAAGGTGCCTTTTTTGTTTTTATTATAATCAAGACACCGACTAACAGAGATCCGATAGTCTATTGGCGAGAGCGATGGGCTTCCATGTGTGTAGCCCTGGGTTCGAAGCCCAGCCGGAAAGGAAATCTTAAAAGCAAATATTTTTTTCCAATTTGATAATTCTTTTTTTTTTTATTTTTCCGTTTTGCGAAGTCAGTCAGTCAGTCCGACAGTCAATCAGTCAGTATCGGTCAGTCAGTCAGTCAGTCAGTCTCAGTCAGTCAGTTAGTCATTCAGACAGTCAGTCAAGCAGTCAGTCATTTAGTCAGTCAGTCAGTCAGGCAGTCAGTCTGTCAGTCAGTCAGTCGGTCAGTCCTGTCCAGTCAGTTCAGTCAGTCGTTAGTCAGTCAATCAGTCAGTCGGTCAGTCCTGTCCAGTCAGTTCAGTCAGTCGTTAGTCAGTCAAGCATTCAGTCAGGCAGTCAAACATTCAGTCAGTCAGTCTCAGTCAGTCAGTTAGTCATTCAGTCAGTCAGTCAAAAAGGCAGTCAGTCAGTCTCAGTCAGTCAGTCAGTCAGTCAATCCAGTCCAGTCTCAGTCAGTCAGGCAGCAGTCAGTCAGTCTCGGTCAGTCAGTGAGTCAGTTAGTCAGTCAGTATCAGTCAGTCAGTCAGTCTGTCAGTCAGGCAGTCTCAGTCAGGCAGTAAGACTCCGACCGACAGAACTCCGATAGCGTAATGGCTTGACCGTTGGTCTTCTAAGCGAGTGGCCTGGGTTCGAGTCCCAGCCGGAATGAATATCTTCAATGTATATATTCCTTTTCTAATTTGAAAATTCTTTTTTTTTTCAATTTCTTTCTTTTGCAAATATTAATTATTTATGTTGGGAAGAAAATTCTGAGTCAGTTTAATTTTTCGACCTGTAGATTTCAAAGTGTTTGAATCAATAATTACCAAAGTGCATTTTTTGTTTTTATTATATTTAAGACTTCATTCGACAGCGCTCCGAAAGCCTAGACCGTTGGGCTTTCAAGCGCGTGGTGCTGGGATCGTGTCCCGGGCGGAACGAATATCTTCAATGTATATATATCTTTTCTAATTTGAAAATTTTTTATTAATTAAGACACCGACCAACAAAGATTCCGATAGTCTATTGGCGAGAGCGTTAGGCTACCATGCTTGTGGCCGTGGGTTCGAATCCCAGCCGGAAAGAAAACCTTAAATGCATGTATTTTTTTCTAATTTGATAATTCTTTTTTTTTATTTTTCCCTTTTGCGAAGTCAGTCAGTCTGTCAGTCGGTCAGTCCAGTCCAGTCAGTCAGTCACTCAAGCAGTCAGTCAGTCAGTTAGTCATTCAGTCTCAGTCAGTCAGTCAGTCAGTCCAGTCAGTCAGTCAAGCAGTCAGTCAGTCACTTAAGCAGTCAATCAGTCAGTCAGTCATTCAGTCACTCAGTCAGTTAGGCAGTCAGTCATTCAGTCTCAGTCAGTCAGTCAGTATCAGTCAGTCAGTCAGTATCTGCCAGTCATTCAGTCAGTCTATCAGTCAGTCAGTCAGTTAGTCATTCAGTCAGTCAGTCTCAGTCAGTCAGTCACTCAGTCAGTTAGGCAGTCAGTCAGTCAGTCTCAGTCAGTCAGTTAGTCATTCAGCCAGTCAGTCAAGCAGTCAGTCATTTAGTCTCAGTCAGTCAGTCAGTCAGTCCAGTCCAGTCTCAGTCAGTCAGGCAGTCAGTCAGTCAGTCTCGGTCAGTCAGTCAGTCTCGATCAGTCAGTGAGTCAGTCAGTCAATCAGTATCAGTCAGTCATTCAGTCAGTCTGTCAGTCAGGCAGTAAGACTCCGACCGACAGAACGCCGATAGCTAATGGCTAGACCGTTGGTTTTCCAAGCGAATGGCCGGGGTTCGAGTCCCAGCCGGAAAGAATATCTTCAATGTATATATTTCTTTTCGAATTTGAAAATTCTTTTTTTTTTTTCAATTTTTTTCTTTTGCAAATATTGATTATTTATGTAGGGAAGAAGATTCTGAGTCAGTTTAATTTTTCGAAACGCAGAATTCAAAGTGTTTAGATAAATAATTACCAAGATGCATTTTTTGATTTTATTATATTTAAAACTCCGACCGTCAGAGCTCTGCTAGACTAATGGCAAGAGTGGTGGGCTTCAAAGCGAGTGGCCCTGGTTTCGAGTCCCAGCCTGCGCGAAAATCTTCACTTTTTATTTTTAGTTTCTAATTTGAAAATTCTTCTTCTTTTTTTTAATTTTTCCCTTTTGCGAATATTGATTATTTATGTAGGGAGAAATTCTGAGTCAATTTAATTATTCGACCTGTAGATTTAAAAGTGTTTGAATCAATAATTAAAAAGGTGCATTTTTTGTTTTTATTATATTTAAGACTTCAACCGACAGAGCTCCGATAGCCTAATGGCAAGACCGTTGGGTTCCAAGCGCGTGGTACTGGGTTCGAGTCCCGGCCGGAACGAAAATCTTCAATGCATATATTTCTTTTCTAATTCGAAGATTCTTTTTTTTTTTTTCAATTTCTTTCTTTTGCAAATATCGATTATTTATGTACGGAAGAAAATTCTGAGTCAGTTTAATCATTCGACTTTTAGATTTCAAAGATTTTAGATCAATAATTACCAAGGTGCATTTTTTGTTTTTATTATAATTAAGACACCGACGGACCGAGATCCGATAGTATATTGGCGAGAGCGTTGGGCTTCCATGCGTGTCGCCCTGGGTTCAAATCCCAGCCGGAAAGGAAATCTTAAATGCAAATATTTTTTTCTAATTTGATAATTCTTTTTTTTTATTTTTCCCTTTTGCGAAGTCAGTCAGTCTGTCAGTCGGTCAGTCCAGTCCTGTCAGTCAGTCACTCAAGCAGTCAGTCAGTCAGTTAGTCATTCAGTCTCAGTCAGTCAGTCAGTCAGTCCAGTCAGTCAGTCAATCAGTCAGTTAAGCAGTCAGTCAGTCAGTCTCAGTCAGTCAGTTAGTCATTCTGCCAGTCAGTCAAGCAGTCAGACATTCAGTCTCAGTCAGTCAGTCAGTCAGTCACTCAGTCAGATAGGCAGTCAGTCAGTCAGTCTCAGTCAGTCAGTTAGTCATTCAGCCAGTCAGTCAAGCAGTTAGCCATTTAATCTCAGTCAGTCAGTCAGGCAGTCAGTCAGTCAGTCAGCCTCATTCAGTCAGTCAGTCAGTCGGTCAGTCCTGTCCAGTCAGTTCAGTCAGTCAGTTAGTCAGTCAAGCAATCAGTCAGGCAGTCAAGCAGTCAGTCACTAAGTCTCAGTCAGTCAGTTAGTCATTCAGCCAGTCAGTGAAACAGCCAGTCAGTCAGTCTCAGTCAGTCAGTCAGTCAGTCAATCGCATTCATTCAGTCTGTCAGTCAGTCAGTCGGTCAGTCCCGTCCAGTCAGTCCAGTCAGTCAGTTAGTCAGTCAAGCAGTCAGTCAGGGTGTCAATCAGTAAGTCAGTCATTTAGTCATTCAATCAGTCAATCAGGCAGTCTGTCATTCAGTCAGTGAGTCCGTTAGTCAGTCAAGCAGTCAGTCAGTCAGTCTCAGTCAGTCATTTAGTCATTCAGTCAGTCAGTGAAATAGTCAGTCAGTCAGTCAAGCAGTCAGTCAGTCAGTCCAGTCCAGTCTCAGTCAGTCAGGCTGTCAGTCAGTCAGTCTCGGTCAGTCAGTGAGTCAGTCAGTCAGTCAGTCTGTCAGTCAGGCAATCTCAGTCAGGCAGTAAGACTCTGACCGACTGAACTCCGATAGCTAATGGCTAGACCGTTGGTCTTCCAAGCGAGTGGCCTGCGTTCGGGTCTCAGCCGGAACGAATATCTTCAATGTATATATTTCTTTTCTAATTTGAAAATTCTTTTTTTTTTCAATTTCTTTCTCTTGTAAATATTGATTATTTATGTAGGGAAGAAAATTCTGAGTCAGTTAATTTTTTCGACCCGCAGATTTCAAAGTGTTTAAATAAATAATTACCAAGGTGCATTTTTTGTTTTTATTATATTAAAAACTCCGACCGACAGAGCTTTGATAGACTACTGGCTAGAGTGTTGGGCTTCCAAACGAGTGGTCCTGATTTCGAGTCCCAGCCTGAACGAAAATCTTCAATGTATACTTTTAGTTTCTAATTTGAAAATTCTTCTTCTTTTTTTTTTTTTTTAATTTTTCTCTTTTGCGAATATTGATTATTTATGTAGGGAGAAAAATCCTGAGTCAGTTTAATTATTCGACCTGTAGATTTCAAAGTGTTTGAATCAATAATTACCAAGGTGCATTTTTTGTTTTTATTATATTTAAGACTTCCCTCGACAGAGCTCCGATAGCCTAATGGCTAGACCGTTGGGCTTCCAAGCGCGTAGTACTGGGTTCGAGTCCCGGCCGGAACGAATATCTTCAATGTCTATATTTCTTTTCTAATTTTAAAATTCTTTTTTTTTTTCCAATTTTTTTCTTTGGCAAATATCGATTATTTATTTACGGAAGAAAATTCTGAGTCAGTTAAATTATTCGACCTGTAGATTTCAAAGATTTTAGATCAATAATTACCAAGGTGCATTTTTTGTTTTTATTATAATTAAGACACCGACCAACAGAGATCCGATAGTCTATTGGCGAGAGCGTTGGCTTCCCTGCGTGTGGCCGTGGGTTTGAATAATAGCCGGAAAGGAAATCTTAAATACAACTATTTTTTTCTAATTTGATAATTATTTTTTTTCCCTTTTGCGAAGTCAGTCAGTCAGTCCGACAGTCAATCAGTCAGTCTCGGTCAGTCAGTCAGTCTGTCAGTCGGTCAGTCCAGTCCAGTCAGTCAGTCAAGCAGTCAGTCAGTCAGTCAGTCACTTAAGCAGTCAGCAGTCAGTTAGTCATTCAGTCATTCAGTCAGTTAGGCAGTCAGTCATTCAGTCTCAGTCAGTCAGTCAGTCAGTCCAGTCAGTCAGTCACTCAGTCAGTTAGGCATTCAGTCAGTCAGTCTCAGTCAATCAGTTAGTCATTCAGTCAGTCAGTCAAGCAATCAGTCATTTAGTCTCAGTCAGTCAGTCATTCAGTCAGTCAGTCAGTCAGGTAGTCAGTCAGTCAGTCAGCCTCATTCAGTCAGTCTGTCAGTCAGTCAGTAGGTCAGTCCTGTCCAGTCAGTTCAGTCAGTCAAGCAGTCAGTGAGGCAGTCAAACAGTCAGTCAGTGAGTTAGTCATTCAGTCAGGCAGTCAAACAGTCAGTCAGTCAGTTAGTCATTCAGTCAGTCAGTCAAACTGTCAGTCAGTCAGTCTCAGTCAGTCAGTCAGTCATTCCAATCCAGTCTCAGTCAGTCAGTCAGTCAGTCTCGGTCGGTCAGTGAGTCAGTCAGTCAGTCAGTATCAGTCAGTCAGTCAGTCAGTCTGTCACTCAGGGTTCTCAGTCAGGCAGTAAGACTCCGACCGACAGAACTCCGATAGCTAATGGCTAGACTGTTGGTCTTCCAAGCGAATGGCCTGGGTTCGAGTCCCAGCCGGAACGAATATCTTCAATGTATATATTTCTCTTCGAATTTGAAATTTCTTTTTTTTTTTCAATTTTTTTCTTTTGCAAATATTGATTATTTATGTAGGGAAGAAAATTCTGAGTCAGTTTAATTTTTCGAAACGCGAAAAAGTGTTTAGATAAATAATTACCAAGGTGCATTTTTTGATTTTATTATATTTAAAACTTCGATCGTCAGAGCTCTGTTAGACTAATGGCTAGAGTGGTGGGCTTCCAAGCGAGTGGCCCTGGGTTCGAGTCCCAGCCAGCGCGAAAATCTTCAATTTATATTTTTAGTTTCTAATTTGAAAATTCTTCTTCTTTTTTTTAATTTTTCTCTTTTGCGAATATTGATTAGTTATGTAGGGAGAAAAATTCTGAGTCAGTTTAATTATTCGACCTGTAGATTTTAAAGTGTTTGAATCAATAATTAAAAAGGTGCATTTTTTGTTTTTATTATATTTAAGACTTCAATCGACAGAGCTCCGATAGCCTAATGGCTAGACCGTTGAGTTCCAAGCGCGTGGTACTGGGGTCGAGTCCCGGCCGGAACGAAAATCTTCAATGTATATATTTCTTTTCTAATTTGAAGATTCTTTTTTTTTCAATTTCTTTCTTTTGCAAATATCGATTATTTATGTACGGAAGAAAATTCTGTGTCAGTTTAATCATTCGACCTTTAGATTTCAAAGATTTTAGATCAATAATTACCAAGGTGCATTTTTTGTTTTTATTATAATTAAGACACCGACCAACAGAGATCCGATAGTATATTGGCGAGAGCGTTGTGCTTCCATGCGTGTCGCCCTGGGTTCAAATCCAAGCCGGAAAGGAAATCTTAAATGCAAGTATTTTTTTCTAATTTGATAATTCTTTTTTTTTTATTTTTCCCTTTTGCGAAGTCAGTCAGTCAGTCCGACAGTCAATCAGTCAAGCACTCAGTCATTCAGTCTCAGTCAGTCAGTCCAGTCAGTCAGTCACTCAGTCAGTTAGACAGTCAGTCAGTCTCAGTCAGTCAGTCAGTCAGTCTCAGTCAGTCAGTCAGTCTCAGTCAGTCAGTCAGTCAGTCAGTCAGTCCAGTCCAGTCTCAGTCAGTCAGTCAGTCAGTCTCAGTCAGTCAGTCAGTCAGTCATTCAGTCAGTCAGTCAGTCAGTCAGTCAGCCTTATTCAGTCAGTCTGTCAGTCAGTCAGTCAGTCAGCCTTATTCAGTCAGTCCGTCAGTCAGTCAGTCGGTCAGTCCTGTCCAGTCAGTTAGTCAGTCAAGCAGTCAGTCAGGCAGTCAAGCAGTCAGTCAGTCAGTGTCAGTCAGTCATTTAGTCATTCAGTCAGTCAGTGATATAGTCAGTCAGACAGTCAGTCAGTCTCAGTCAGTCAGTTAGTCAGTCAGTCAGTCAGTCAGTCAGTCAGTCAGTCCAGTCAGTCAGGCAGTTAGTCAGTCAGTCTCGATCAGTCAATGAGTCAGTCAGTCAGTCTCGGTCAGTCAGTGAGTCAGTCAGTCAGTCAGTATCAGTCAGTCAGTGAGTCAGTCTGTCAGTCAGGCAGTCTCAGTCAGGCAGTAAGACTCCGCTCGACAGAACTCCAATAGCCTAATGGCTAGACCGCTGGTCTTCCAAGCGGGTGGTCTGGGTTCGAGTCCCATTCGGAGCGAATATCTTCAATGTATATATTTCTTTTCTAATTTGAAAATTCTTTTTTTTTTCAATTTCTTTCCTTTGCAAATATTGATTATTTATGTAGGGAAGAAAATTCTGAGTCAGTTTAATTTTTCGACCCGCAGATTTCAAAGTGTTTGAATCAATAATCACCAAGGTGCATTTTTTGTTTTTATTATATTTAAAACTCTGACCGATAGAGCTCCGATAGCCTAATGGCTAGACAGCTGGTCTTCCAAACGAGTGGCCTGGGTTCGACTCCACGCCGGAACGAAAATCTTCAATGTATATATTTCTTTTCTAATTTGAAGATTCTTTTTTTTTTCATTTTCTTTCTTTTGCAAATATCGATTATTTATGTACGGAAGAAAATTCTGAGTCAGTTTAATTATTCGACCTGTAGATTTCAAAGATTTTAGATCAATAATTACCAAGGTGCATTTTTTGTTTTTATTATAATTTTGACACCGGCCAACCGAGATCCGATAGTCCATTGGCGAGAGCGTTGGGCTTCCATGCGTGTGGCCCTGGGTTCGAATCCCAGCCGGAACGAAAATCTTAAATGCACGTGTTTTCTTCTAATTTGATAATTTTTTTTTATTTTTCCCTTTTGTGAAGTCAGTCAGTCAGTCCGACAGTCAATCAGTCAGTCTCTGTCAGCCAGTCAGTCTGTCAGTCGGTCAGTCCAGTCCAGTCAGTCAGTCAAGCAGTCAGTCAGTCAGTCACTTAAGCAGTCAATCAGTCAGTTAGTCATTCAGTCACCGAGTCAGTTAGGCAGTCAGTCATTCAGTCTCAGTCAGTCAGTCAGTCAGTCCAGTCAGTCAGTCACTCAGTCAGTCAGGCAGTCAGTCAGTCAGTCTCAGTCAGTCAGTTAGTCATTCAGTCAGTCACTCAAGCAATTTATTCACTTAGTCTCAGTCAGCTAGTCATTCAGTCAGTCAGTCAGTCATTCTGTCAGTCAGTCACTTAGCCTCATTCAGTCATTCTGTCAGTCAGTCAGTCAGTTAGTCATTCAGTCAGTCAGTCTCAGTCAGTCAGTCTGTCAGTCGGTCAGTCCAGACCAGTCAGTCAGTCAAGCAGTCAGTCATTCAGTCTCAGTCAGACAGTCAGTCAGTCCAATCAGTCAGTCACTCAGTCAGTTAGGCAGTCTGTCAGTCAGTCTCAGTCAGTCAGTTAGTCATTCAGCCAGTCAGTCAAGCAGTCAGTCATTTAGTCTCAGTCAGTCAGTCAGTCAGTCCAGTCCAGTCTCAGTCAGTCAGGCAGTCAGTCAGTCAGTCTCGGTCAGTCAGTCAGTCTCGGTCAGTCAGTGAGTCAGTCAGCCAATCAGTATCAGTCAGTATCAGTCAGTCATTTAGTCATTCAGTCAGTCAGTGAAATGGTCAGTCAGACAGTCAAGCAGTCAGTCAGTCAGTCTCAGTCAGTCAGTTAGTCAGTCAGTCAGTCAGTCTGTCAGTCAGTCAGTCTGTCAGTCAGTCCAGTCTAAGTCAGTCAGGCAGTTAGTCAGTCAGTCTCGGTCAGTCAGTGAGTCAGTCAGTCAGTCTCGGTCAGTCAGTGAGTCAGTCAGTCAGTCAGTATCAGTCAGTCAGTCAGGCAGCCTCAGTCAGGCAGTAAGACTCTGCGCGACAGAACTCCGATAGCCCAATGGCTAGACCGCTGGTCTTCCAAGCGAGTGGCCTGGGTTCGAGTCCCAGCCGCAGCGAATATCTTCAATGTTTATATTTCTTTTCTAATTTGAAAATTCTTTTTTTTTCAATTTCTTTCCTTTGCAAATATTGATTATTTATGTAGGGAAGAAAATTCTGAGTCAGTTTAATTTTTCGACCGGCAGATTTCAAAGTGTTTAAATAAATAATTACCAAGGTGCATTTTTGTTTTTATTATATTTAAAACTCCAACCGACAGAGATCCGATAGACTAGTGGTTAGAGTGTTGGGCTTCCAAGCGAGTGGCCCTGGGTTCGAGTCCCAGCCTGCGCGAAAATCTTTAATTTATATTTTTAGTTTCTAATTTGAAAATTATTCTTCTTTTTTTTTTAATTTTTCTCTTTTGCGAATATTGATTATTTATGTAGGGAGAAAAATTCTGAGTCAGTTTAATTATTCGACCTGTATATTTCAAAGTGTTTCAATCAATAAATAAAAAGGTGCATTTTTTGTTTTTATTATATTTAAGACTTCCATCGACAGAGCTCCGATAGCCTAATGGCTAGACCGTTGGGTTCCAAGCGCGTGGTACTGGGTTCGAGTCCCGGCCGGAACGAAAATCTTCCATGTATATATTTCTCTTCTAATTTGAAGATTCTTTTTTTTTCAATTTCTTTCTTTTGCAAATATGGATTATTTATGTACGGAAGAAAATTCTGAGTCAGTTTAATCATTCGACCTTTAGATTTCAAAGATTTTAGATCAATAATTACTAAGGTGCATTTTTTGTTTTTATTATAATTAAGACACCGATCAACAGAGATCCGATAGTATATTGGCGAGAGCGTTGGGCTTCCTTGAGTGTCGCCCTGGGTTCAAATCCCAGCCGGAAAGGAAATCTTAAATGCAAATATTTTTTTCTAATTTTATAATTCTTTTTTTTTATTTTTCCCTTTTGCGAAGTCAGTCAGTCAGTCTGACAGTCAATCAGTCAAGCACTCAGTCATTCAGTCTCAGTCAGTCAGTCCAGTCAGTCAGTCACTCAGTCAGTCAGTTAGTCCTTCAGCCAGTCAGTCAAGCAGTCAGTCATTTAGTCTCAGTCAGTCAGTCATTCAGTCAGGCAGTCAGTCAGTCAGTCAGTCGGTCAGTCCTGTGCAGTCAGTTAGTCACTAAAGCAGTCAGTCAGTCTCAGTCAGTCAGTCAGTCAGTCAGTCCAGTCCAGTCTCAGTCAGTCAGTCAGTCAGTCTCGGTCAGTCATTCAGTCAGTCATTCAGTCAGTCAGTCAGTCGGTCAGCCTTATTCAGTCAGTCTGTCAGTCAGTCAGTCAGTTAGCCTTATTCAGTCAGTCTGTCAGTCATCCTTATTCAGTCAGTCTGTCAGTCAGTCAGTCGGTCAGTCCTGTCCAGTCAGTTAGTCAGTCAAGCAGTCAGTCAGGTAGTCAAGCAGTCAGTCAGTCAGTGTCAGTCAGTCATTTAGTCAGTCAGTCAGTCAGTCAGTCCAGTCAGTCAGTTAGTCAGTCAGTCAGTCCAGTCTCAGTCAGTCAGGCAGTTAGTCAGTCAGTCTCGGTCAGTCAGTGAGTCAGTCAGTCAGTATCAGTCAGTCAGTGAGTCAGTCTGTCAGTCAGGCAGTATCAGTCAGGCAGTAAGACTCCGCTTGACAGAACTCCGATAGCCTAATGGCTAGACCGCTGGTCTTCCAAGTGAGTGGCCTGGGTTCGAGTCCCAGCCGGAGCGAATAGCTTCAATGTATATATTTCTTTTCTAATTTGAAAATTCTTTTTTTTTTTCAATTTCTTTCCTTTGCAATTATTGATTATTTATGTAGGGAAGAAAATTCTGAGTCAGTTTAATTTTTCGACACAAAGATTTCAAAGTGTTTAAATAAACAATTACCAAGGTGCATTTTTTGTTTTTATTATATTTAAAACTCCCACCGACAGAGCTCCCATAGACTAATGGCTAGAGTGTTAGGCTTCCAAGCGAGTGGCCCTGGGTTCGAGTCCCAGCCTGAACGAAAATCTTCAATGTATACTTTTAGTTTCTAATTTGAAATTTCTTCTTCTTTTTTTTTTTTAATTTTTCTCTTTTGCAAATATTGATTATTTATGTAGGAAGAAAAATTCTGAGTCAGTTTAATTATTCGACCTGTAAATTTCAAAGTGTTTCAATCAATAATTACCAAGGTGCATTTTTTGTTTTTATTATATTTAAGACTTCCATCGACAGAGCTCCGATAGCCTAATGGCTAGACCGTTGGGTTCCTAACGCGTGGTACTGGGTTCGAGTCCCGGCCGGAATGGAAATCTTAAATGCAAATATTTTTTTCTAATTTTATAATTCTTTTTTTTTTTTATTTTTCCCTTTTGCGAAGTCAGTCAGTCAGTCTGACAGTCAATCAGTCAAGCACTCAGTCATTCAGTCTCAGTCAGTCAGTCCAGTCAGTCAGTCACTCAGTCAGTCAGTTAGTCCTTCAGCCAGTCAGTCAAGCAGTCAGTCATTTAGTCTCAGTCAGTCAGTCATTCAGTCAGTCAGTCAGTCAGTCAGTCGGTCAGTCCTGTGCAATCAGTTAGTCACTAAAGAAGTCAGTCAGTCTCAGTCAGTCAGTCAGTCAGTCAGTCCAGTCCAGTCTCAGTCAGTCAGTCAGTCAGTCTCGGTCAGTCAGTCAGTCAGTCATTCAGTCAGTCAGTCAGTCAGGCAGTCAGTCAGTCGGTCAGCCTTATTCAGTCAGTCTGTCAGTCAGTCAGTCAGTCAGCCTTATTCAGTCAGTCTGTCAGTCATCCTTATTCAGTCAGTCTGTCAGTCAGTCAGTCGGTCAGTCCTGTCCAGTCAGTTAGTCAGTCAAGCAGTCAGTCAGGTAGTCAAGCAGTCAGTCAGTCAGTGTCAGTCAGTCATTTAGTCATTCAGTCAGTCAGTGAAATAGCCAGTCAGAGAGTCAAGCAGTCAGTCAGTCAGTCTCAGTCAGTCAGTTAGTCAGTCAGTCAGTCAGTCAGTCAGTCAGTCCAGTCTCAGTCAGTCAGGCAGTTAGTCAGTCAGTCTCGGTCAGTCAGTGAGTCAGTCAGTCAGTATCAGTCAGTCAGTGAGTCAGTCTGTCAGTCAGGCAGTATCAGTCAGGCAGTAAGACTCCGCTCGACAGAACTCCGATAGCCTAATGGCTAGACCGCAGGTCTTCCAAGCGAGTGGCCTGGGTTCGAGTCCCAGCCGGAGCGAATATCTTCAATGTATATATTTCTTTTCTAATTTGAAAATTCTTTTTTTTTTCAATTTCTTTCCTTTGCAATTATTGATTATTTATGTAGGGAAGAAAATTCTGAGTCAGTTTAATTTTTCGACACGAAGATTTCAAAGTGTTTAAATAAACAATTACCAAGGTGCATTTTTTGTTTTTATTATATTTAAAACTCCCACCGACAGAGTTCCCATAGACTAATGGCTAGAGTGTTAGGCTTCCAAGCGAGAGGCCCTGGGTTCGAGTCCCAGCCTGAACGAAAATCTTCAATGTATACTTTTAGTTTCTAATTTGAAATTTCTTCTTCTTTTTTTTTTAATTTTTCTCTTTTGCGAATATTGATTATTTATGTAGGGAGAAAAATTCTGAGTCAGTTTAATTATTCGACCTGTAAATTTCAAAGTGTTTGAATCAATAATTACCAAGGTGCATTTTTTGTTTTTATTATATTTAAGACTTCCATCGACAGAGCTCCGATAGCCTAATGGCTAGACCGTTGGGTTCCAAGCGCGTGGTACTGGGTTCGAGTCCCGGCCGGAACGAAAATCTTCCATGTATATATTTCTCTTCTAATTTGAAGATTCTTTTTTTTTTCAATTTCTTACTTTTGCAAATATGGATTATTTATGTACGGAAGAAAATTCTGAGTCAGTTTAATCATTCGACCTTTAGATTTCAAAGATTTTAGATCAATAATTACTAAGGTGCATTTTTTGTTTTTATTATAATTAAGACACCGATCAACAGAGATCCGATAGTATATTGGCGAGAGCGTTGGGCTTCCATGAGTGTCGCCCTGGGTTCAAATCCCAGCCGGAAAGGAAATCTTAAATGCAAATATTTTTTTCTAATTTTATAATTCTTTTTTTTTTATTTTTCCCTTTTGCGAAGTCAGTCAGTCAGTCTGACAGTCAATCAGTCAAGCACTCAGTCATTCAGTCTCAGTCAGTCAGTCCAGTCAGTCAGTCAGTTAGTCCTTCAGTCAGTCAGTCAAGCAGTCAGTCATTTAGTCTCAGTCAGTCAGTCAGTCAGTCAGTCAGGCAGTCAGTTAGTCGGTCAGTCCTGTGCAGTCAGTTAGTCACTAAAGCAGTCAGTCAGTCTCAGTCAGTCAGTCAGTCAGTCAGTCCAGTCCAGTCTCAGCCAGTCAGTCAGTCAGTCTCGGTCAGTCAGTCATTCAGTCAGTCAGTCAGTCAGGCAGTCAGTCAGTCGGTCAGCCTTATTCAGTCAGTCTGTCAGTCATCCTTATTCAGTCAGTCTGTCAGTCAGTCAGTCGGTCAGTCCTGTCCAGTCAGTTAGTCAGTAAAGCAGTCAGTCAGGTAGTCAAGCAGTCAGTCAGTCAGTGTCAGTCAGTCATTTAGTCATTCAGTCAGTCAGTGAAATAGCCAGTCAGAGAGTCAAGCAGTCAGTCAGTCAGTCTCAGTCAGTCAGTTAGTCAGTCAGTCAGTCAGTCAGTCAGTCCAGTCTCAGTCACTCAGGCAGTTAGTCAGTCAGTCTCTGTCAGTCAGTGAGTCAGTCAGTCAGTATCAGTCAGGCAGTAAGACTCCGCTCGACAGAACTCCGATAGCCTAATGGCTAGACCGCTGGTCTTCCAAGCGAGTGGCCTGGGTTCGAGTCCCAGCAGGAGCGAATATCTTCAATGTATATATTTCTTTTCTAATTTGAAAATTCTTTTTTTTTTCAATTTCTTTCCTTTGCAATTATTGATTATTTATGTAGGGAAGAAAATTCTGAGTCAAGTTTAATTTTTCGACACGAAGATTTCAAAGTGTTTAAATAAACAATTACCAAGGTGCATTTTTTGTTTTTATTATATTTAAAACTCCCACCGACAGAGCTCCCATAGACTAATGGCTAGAGTGTTAGGCTTCCAAGCGAGTGGCCCTGGGTTCGAGTCCCAGCCTGAACGAAAATCTTCAATGTATACTTTTAGTTTCTAATTTGAAATTTCTTCTTCTTTTTTTTTTAATTTTTCTCTTTTGCGAATATTGATTATTTATGTAGGGAGAAAAATTCTGAGTCAGTTTAATTATTCGACCTGTAAATTTCAAAGTGTTTGAATCAATAATTACCAAGGTGCATTTTTTGTTTTTATTATATTTAAGACTTTCATCGACAGAGCTCCGATAGCCTAATGGCTAGACCGTTGGGTTCCAAGCGCGTGGTACTGGGTTCGAGTCCCGGCCGGAACGAAAATCTTCCATGTATATATTTCTCTTCTAATTTGAAGATTCTTTTTTTTTTTTTCAATTTCTTTCTTTTGCAAATATGGATTATTTATGTACGGAAGAAAATTCTGAGTCAGTTTAATCATTCGACCTTTAGATTTCAAAGATTTTAGATCAATAATTACTAAGGTGCATTTTTTGTTTTTATTATAATTAAGACACCGATCAACAGAGATCCGATAGTATATTGGCGAGAGCGTTGGCCTTCCATGAGTGTCGCCCTGGGTTCAAATCCCAGCCGGAAAGGAAATCTTAAATGCAAATATTTTTTTCTAATTTTATAATTCTTTTTTTTTATTTTTCCCTTTTGCGAAGTCAGTCAGTCAGTCTGACAGTCAATCAGTCAAGCACTCAGTCATTCAGTCTCAGTCAGTCAGTCCAGTCAGTCAGTCACTCAGTCAGTCAGTTAGTCCTTCAGCCAGTCAGTCAAGCAGTCAGTCATTTAGTCTCAGTCAGTCAGTCATTCAGTCAGTCAGTCAGTCAGTCAGGCAGTCAGTCAGTCAGTCAGTCGGTCAGTCCTGTGCAGTCAGTTAGTCACTAAAGCAGTCAGTCAGTCTCAGTCAGTCAGTCAGTCAGTCAGTCCAGTCCAGTCTCAGTCAGTCAGTCAGTCAGTCTCGGTCAGTCAGTCAGTCAGTCATTCAGTCAGTCAGTCAGTCAGGCAGTCAGTCAGTCGGTCAGCCTTATTCAGTCAGTCTGTCAGTCAGTCAGTCAGTCAACCTTATTCAGTCATTCTGTCAGTCATCCTTATTCAGTCAGTCTGTCAGTCAGTCAGTCGGTCAGTCCTGTCCAGTCAGTTAGTCAGTCAAGCAGTCAGTCAAGTAGTCAAGCAGTCAGTCAGTCAGTGTCAGTCAGTCATTTAGTCATTCAGTCAGTCAGTGAAATAGCCAGTCAGAGAGTCAAGCAGTCAGTCAGTCAGTCTCAGTCAGTCAGTTAGTCAGTCAGTCAGTCAGTCAGTCAGTCAGTCCAGTCTCAGTCAGTCAGGCAGTTAGTCAGTCAGTCTCGGTCGGTCAGTGAGTCAGTCAGTCAGTCAGTATCAGTCAGTCAGTCAGTCAGTCTGTCACTCAGGGCTCTCAGTCAGGCAGTAAGACTCCGACCGACAGAACTCCGATAGCTAATGGCTAGACTGTTGGTCTTCCAAGCGAATGGCCTGGGTTCGAGTCCCAGCCGGAACGAATATCTTCAATGTATATATTTCTCTTCGAATTTGAAATTTCTTTTTTTTTTTCAATTTTTTTCTTTTGCAAATATTGATTATTTATGTAGGGAAGAAAATTCTGAGTCAGTTTAATTTTTCGAAACGCGAAAAAGTGTTTAGATAAATAATTACCAAGGTGCATTTTTTGATTTTATTATATTTAAAACTTCGATCGTCAGAGCTCTGTTAGACTAATGGCTAGAGTGGTGGGCTTCCAAGCGAGTGGCCCTGGGTTCGAGTCCCAGCCAGCGCGAAAATCTTCAATTTATATTTTTAGTTTCTAATTTGAAAATTCTTCTTCTTTTTTTTAATTTTTCTCTTTTGCGAATATTGATTAGTTATGTAGGGAGAAAAATTCTGAGTCAGTTTAATTATTCGACCTGTAGATTTTAAAGTGTTTGAATCAATAATTAAAAAGGTGCATTTTTTGTTTTTATTATATTTAAGACTTCAATCGACAGAGCTCCGATAGCCTAATGGCTAGACCGTTGAGTTCCAAGCGCGTGGTACTGGGGTCGAGTCCCGGCCGGAACGAAAATCTTCAATGTATATATTTCTTTTCTAATTTGAAGATTCTTTTTTTTTCAATTTCTTTCTTTTGCAAATATCGATTATTTATGTACGGAAGAAAATTCTGTGTCAGTTTAATCATTCGACCTTTAGATTTCAAAGATTTTAGATCAATAATTACCAAGGTGCATTTTTTGTTTTTATTATAATTAAGACACCGACCAACAGAGATCCGATAGTATATTGGCGAGAGCGTTGTGCTTCCATGCGTGTCGCCCTGGGTTCAAATCCAAGCCGGAAAGGAAATCTTAAATGCAAGTATTTTTTTCTAATTTGATAATTCTTTTTTTTTTATTTTTCCCTTTTGCGAAGTCAGTCAGTCAGTCCGACAGTCAATCAGTCAAGCACTCAGTCATTCAGTCTCAGTCAGTCAGTCCAGTCAGTCAGTCACTCAGTCAGTTAGACAGTCAGTCAGTCTCAGTCAGTCAGTCAGTCAGTCTCAGTCAGTCAGTCAGTCAGTCAGTCAGTCCAGTCCAGTCTCAGTCAGTCAGTCAGTCAGTCTCAGTCAGTCAGTCAGTCAGTCATTCAGTCAGTCAGTCAGTCAGTCAGTCAGCCTTATTCAGTCAGTCTGTCAGTCAGTCAGTCAGTCAGCCTTATTCAGTCAGTCCGTCAGTCAGTCAGTCGGTCAGTCCTGTCCAGTCAGTTAGTCAGTCAAGCAGTCAGTCAGGCAGTCAAGCAGTCAGTCAGTCAGTGTCAGTCAGTCATTTAGTCATTCAGTCAGTCAGTGATATAGTCAGTCAGACAGTCAGTCAGTCTCAGTCAGTCAGTTAGTCAGTCAGTCAGTCAGTCAGTCAGTCAGTCAGTCCAGTCAGTCAGGCAGTTAGTCAGTCAGTCTCGATCAGTCAATGAGTCAGTCAGTCAGTCTCGGTCAGTCAGTGAGTCAGTCAGTCAGTCAGTATCAGTCAGTCAGTGAGTCAGTCTGTCAGTCAGGCAGTCTCAGTCAGGCAGTAAGACTCCGCTCGACAGAACTCCAATAGCCTAATGGCTAGACCGCTGGTCTTCCAAGCGGGTGGTCTGGGTTCGAGTCCCAGTCGGAGCGAATATCTTCAATGTATATATTTCTTTTCTAATTTGAAAATTCTTTTTTTTTTCAATTTCTTTCCTTTGCAAATATTGATTATTTATGTAGGGAAGAAAATTCTGAGTCAGTTTAATTTTTCGACCCGCAGATTTCAAAGTGTTTGAATCAATAATCACCAAGGTGCATTTTTTGTTTTTATTATATTTAAAACTCTGACCGATAGAGCTCCGATAGCCTAATGGCTAGACAGCTGGTCTTCCAAACGAGTGGCCTGGGTTCGACTCCACGCCGGAACGAAAATCTTCAATGTATATATTTCTTTTCTAATTTGAAGATTCTTTTTTTTTTTCATTTTCTTTCTTTTGCAAATATCGATTATTTATGTACGGAAGAAAATTCTGAGTCAGTTTAATTATTCGACCTGTAGATTTCAAAGATTTTAGATCAATAATTACCAAGGTGCATTTTTTGTTTTTATTATAATTTTGACACCGGCCAACCGAGATCCGATAGTCCATTGGCGAGAGCGTTGGGCTTCCATGCGTGTGGCCCTGGGTTCGAATCCCAGCCGGAACGAAAATCTTAAATGCACGTGTTTTCTTCTAATTTGATAATTTTTTTTTATTTTTCCCTTTTGTGAAGTCAGTCAGTCAGTCCGACAGTCAATCAGTCAGTCTCTGTCAGCCAGTCAGTCTGTCAGTCGGTCAGTCCAGTCCAGTCAGTCAGTCAAGCAGTCAGTCAGTCAGTCACTTAAGCAGTCAATCAGTCAGTTAGTCATTCAGTCACCGAGTCAGTTAGGCAGTCAGTCATTCAGTCTCAGTCAGTCAGTCAGTCAGTCCAGTCAGTCAGTCACTCAGTCAGTCAGGCAGTCAGTCAGTCAGTCTCAGTCAGTCAGTTAGTCATTCAGTCAGTCACTCAAGCAATTTATTCACTTAGTCTCAGTCAGCTAGTCATTCAGTCAGTCAGTCAGTCATTCTGTCAGTCAGTCACTTAGCCTCATTCAGTCATTCTGTCAGTCAGTCAGTCAGTTAGTCATTCAGTCAGTCAGTCTCAGTCAGTCAGTCTGTCAGTCGGTCAGTCCAGACCAGTCAGTCAGTCAAGCAGTCAGTCATTCAGTCTCAGTCAGACAGTCAGTCAGTCCAATCAGTCAGTCACTCAGTCAGTTAGGCAGTCTGTCAGTCAGTCTCAGTCAGTCAGTTAGTCATTCAGCCAGTCAGTCAAGCAGTCAGTCATTTAGTCTCAGTCAGTCAGTCAGTCAGTCCAGTCCAGTCTCAGTCAGTCAGGCAGTCAGTCAGTCAGTCTCGGTCAGTCAGTCAGTCTCGGTCAGTCAGTTAGTCAGTCAGCCAATCAGTATCAGTCAGTATCAGTCAGTCATTTAGTCATTCAGTCAGTCAGTGAAATGGTCAGTCAGACAGTCAAGCAGTCAGTCAGTCAGTCTCAGTCAGTCAGTTAGTCAGTCAGTCAGTCAGTCTGTCAGTCAGTCAGTCTGTCAGTCAGTCCAGTCTAAGTCAGTCAGGCAGTTAGTCAGTCAGTCTCGGTCAGTCAGTGAGTCAGTCAGTCAGTCTCGGTCAGTCAGTGAGTCAGTCAGTCAGTCAGTATCAGTCAGTCAGTCAGGCAGCCTCAGTCAGGCAGTAAGACTCTGCGCGACAGAACTCCGATAGCCTAATGGCTAGACCGCTGGTCTTCCAAGCGAGTGGCCTGGGTTCGAGTCCCAGCCGCAGCGAATATCTTCAATGTTTATATTTCTTTTCTAATTTGAAAATTCTTTTTTTTTCAATTTCTTTCCTTTGCAAATATTGATTATTTATGTAGGGAAGAAAATTCTGAGTCAGTTTAATTTTTCGACCGGCAGATTTCAAAGTGTTTAAATAAATAATTACCAAGGTGCATTTTTGTTTTTATTATATTTAAAACTCCAACCGACAGAGATCCGATAGACTAGTGGTTAGAGTGTTGGGCTTCCAAGCGAGTGGCCCTGGGTTCGAGTCCCAGCCTGCGCGAAAATCTTTAATTTATATTTTTAGTTTCTAATTTGAAAATTCTTCTTCTTTTTTTTTAATTTTTCTCTTTTGCGAATATTGATTATTTATGTAGGGAGAAAAATTCTGAGTCAGTTTAATTATTCGACCTGTATATTTCAAAGTGTTTCAATCAATAAATAAAAAGGTGCATTTTTTGTTTTTATTATATTTAAGACTTCCATCGACAGAGCTCCGATAGCCTAATGGCTAGACCGTTGGGTTCCAAGCGCGTGGTACTGGGTTCGAGTCCCGGCCGGAACGAAAATCTTCCATGTATATATTTCTCTTCTAATTTGAAGATTCTTTTTTTTTCAATTTCTTTCTTTTGCAAATATGGATTATTTATGTACGGAAGAAAATTCTGAGTCAGTTTAATCATTCGACCTTTAGATTTCAAAGATTTTAGATCAATAATTACTAAGGTGCATTTTTTGTTTTTATTATAATTAAGACACCGATCAACAGAGATCCGATAGTATATTGGCGAGAGCGTTGGGCTTCCTTGAGTGTCGCCCTGGGTTCAAATCCCAGCCGGAAAGGAAATCTTAAATGCAAATATTTTTTTCTAATTTTATAATTCTTTTTTTTTATTTTTCCCTTTTGCGAAGTCAGTCAGTCAGTCTGACAGTCAATCAGTCAAGCACTCAGTCATTCAGTCTCAGTCAGTCAGTCCAGTCAGTCAGTCACTCAGTCAGTCAGTTAGTCCTTCAGCCAGTCAGTCAAGCAGTCAGTCATTTAGTCTCAGTCAGTCAGTCATTCAGTCAGGCAGTCAGTCAGTCAGTCAGTCGGTCAGTCCTGTGCAGTCAGTTAGTCACTAAAGCAGTCAGTCAGTCTCAGTCAGTCAGTCAGTCAGTCAGTCCAGTCCAGTCTCAGTCAGTCAGTCAGTCAGTCTCGGTCAGTCATTCAGTCAGTCATTCAGTCAGTCAGTCAGTCGGTCAGCCTTATTCAGTCAGTCTGTCAGTCAGTCAGTCAGTTAGCCTTATTCAGTCAGTCTGTCAGTCATCCTTATTCAGTCAGTCTGTCAGTCAGTCAGTCGGTCAGTCCTGTCCAGTCAGTTAGTCAGTCAAGCAGTCAGTCAGGTAGTCAAGCAGTCAGTCAGTCAGTGTCAGTCAGTCATTTAGTCAGTCAGTCAGTCAGTCAGTCCAGTCAGTCAGTTAGTCAGTCAGTCAGTCCAGTCTCAGTCAGTCAGGCAGTTAGTCAGTCAGTCTCGGTCAGTCAGTGAGTCAGTCAGTCAGTATCAGTCAGTCAGTGAGTCAGTCTGTCAGTCAGGCAGTATCAGTCAGGCAGTAAGACTCCGCTCGACAGAACTCCGATAGCCTAATGGCTAGACCGCTGGTCTTCCAAGTGAGTGGCCTGGGTTCGAGTCCCAGCCGGAGCGAATAGCTTCAATGTATATATTTCTTTTCTAATTTAAAAATTCTTTTTTTTTTTCAATTTCTTTCCTTTGCAATTATTGATTATTTATGTAGGGAAGAAAATTCTGAGTCAGTTTAATTTTTCGACACGAAGATTTCAAAGTGTTTAAATAAACAATTACCAAGGTGCATTTTTTGTTTTTATTATATTTAAAACTCCCACCGACAGAGCTCCCATAGACTAATGGCTAGAGTGTTAGGCTTCCAAGCGAGTGGCCCTGGGTTCGAGTCCCAGCCTGAACGAAAATCTTCAATGTATACTTTTAGTTTCTAATTTGAAATTTCTTCTTCTTTTTTTTTTTTAATTTTTCTCTTTTGCAAATATTGATTATTTATGTAGGAAGAAAAATTCTGAGTCAGTTTAATTATTCGACCTGTAAATTTCAAAGTGTTTCAATCAATAATTACCAAGGTGCATTTTTTGTTTTTATTATATTTAAGACTTCCATCGACAGAGCTCCGATAGCCTAATGGCTAGACCGTTGGGTTCCTAACGCGTGGTACTGGGTTCGAGTCCCGGCGGGAATGGAAATCTTAAATGCAAATATTTTTTTCTAATTTTATAATTCTTTTTTTTTTTTATTTTTCCCTTTTGCGAAGTCAGTCAGTCAGTCTGACAGTCAATCAGTCAAGCACTCAGTCATTCAGTCTCAGTCAGTCAGTCCAGTCAGTCAGTCACTCAGTCAGTCAGTTAGTCCTTCAGCCAGTCAGTCAAGCAGTCAGTCATTTAGTCTCAGTCAGTCAGTCATTCAGTCAGTCAGTCAGTCAGTCAGTCGGTCAGTCCTGTGCAGTCAGTTAGTCACTAAAGAAGTCAGTCAGTCTCAGTCAGTCAGTCAGTCAGTCAGTCCAGTCCAGTCTCAGTCAGTCAGTCAGTCAGTCTCGGTCAGTCAGTCAGTCAGTCATTCAGTCAGTCAGTCAGTCAGGCAGTCAGTCAGTCGGTCAGCCTTATTCAGTCAGTCTGTCAGTCAGTCAGTCAGTCAGCCTTATTCAGTCAGTCTGTCAGTCATCCTTATTCAGTCAGTCTGTCAGTCAGTCAGTCGGTCAGTCCTGTCCAGTCAGTTAGTCAGTCAAGCAGTCAGTCAGGTAGTCAAGCAGTCAGTCAGTCAGTGTCAGTCAGTCATTTAGTCATTCAGTCAGTCAGTGAAATAGCCAGTCAGAGAGTCAAGCAGTCAGTCAGTCAGTCTCAGTCAGTCAGTTAGTCAGTCAGTCAGTCAGTCAGTCAGTCAGTCCAGTCTCAGTCAGTCAGGCAGTTAGTCAGTCAGTCTCGGTCAGTCAGTGAGTCAGTCAGTCAGTATCAGTCAGTCAGTGAGTCAGTCTGTCAGTCAGGCAGTATCAGTCAGGCAGTAAGACTCCGCTCGACAGAACTCCGATAGCCTAATGGCTAGACCGCAGGTCTTCCAAGCGAGTGGCCTGGGTTCGAGTCCCAGCCGGAGCGAATATCTTCAATGTATATATTTCTTTTCTAATTTGAAAATTCTTTTTTTTTTCAATTTCTTTCCTTTGCAATTATTGATTATTTATGTAGGGAAGAAAATTCTGAGTCAGTTTAATTTTTCGACACGAAGATTTCAAAGTGTTTAAATAAACAATTACCAAGGTGCATTTTTTGTTTTTATTATATTTAAAACTCCCACCGACAGAGCTCCCATAGACTAATGGCTAGAGTGTTAGGCTTCCAAGCGAGAGGCCCTGGGTTCGAGTCCCAGCCTGAACGAAAATCTTCAATGTATACTTTTAGTTTCTAATTTGAAATTTCTTCTTCTTTTTTTTTTAATTTTTCTCTTTTGCGAATATTGATTATTTATGTAGGGAGAAAAATTCTGAGTCAGTTTAATTATTCGACCTGTAAATTTCAAAGTGTTTGAATCAATAATTACCAAGGTGCATTTTTTGTTTTTATTATATTTAAGACTTCCATCGACAGAGCTCCGATAGCCTAATGGCTAGACCGTTGGGTTCCAAGCGCGTGGTACTGGGTTCGAGTCCCGGCCGGAACGAAAATCTTCCATGTATATATTTCTCTTCTAATTTGAAGATTCTTTTTTTTTTCAATTTCTTACTTTTGCAAATATGGATTATTTATGTACGGAAGAAAATTCTGAGTCAGTTTAATCATTCGACCTTTAGATTTCAAAGATTTTAGATCAATAATTACTAAGGTGCATTTTTTGTTTTTATTATAATTAAGACACCGATCAACAGAGATCCGATAGTATATTGGCGAGAGCGTTGGGCTTCCATGAGTGTCGCCCTGGGTTCAAATCCCAGCCGGAAAGGAAATCTTAAATGCAAATATTTTTTTCTAATTTTATAATTCTTTTTTTTTTATTTTTCCCTTTTGCGAAGTCAGTCAGTCAGTCTGACAGTCAATCAGTCAAGCACTCAGTCATTCAGTCTCAGTCAGTCAGTCCAGTCAGTCAGTCACTCAGTTAGTCCTTCAGTCAGTCAGTCAAGCAGTCAGTCATTTAGTCTCAGTCAGTCAGTCAGTCAGTCAGTCAGGCAGTCAGTTAGTCGGTCAGTCCTGTGCAGTCAGTTAGTCACTAAAGCAGTCAGTCAGTCTCAGTCAGTCAGTCAGTCAGTCAGTCCAGTCCAGTCTCAGCCAGTCAGTCAGTCAGTCTCGGTCAGTCAGTCATTCAGTCAGTCAGTCAGTCAGGCAGTCAGTCAGTCGGTCAGCCTTATTCAGTCAGTCTGTCAGTCATCCTTATTCAGTCAGTCTGTCAGTCAGTCAGTCGGTCAGTCCTGTCCAGTCAGTTAGTCAGTAAAGCAGTCAGTCAGGTAGTCAAGCAGTCAGTCAGTCAGTGTCAGTCAGTCATTTAGTCATTCAGTCAGTCAGTGAAATAGCCAGTCAGAGAGTCAAGCAGTCAGTCAGTCAGTCTCAGTCAGTCAGTTAGTCAGTCAGTCAGTCAGTCAGTCAGTCCAGTCTCAGTCACTCAGGCAGTTAGTCAGTCAGTCTCTGTCAGTCAGTGAGTCAGTCAGTCAGTATCAGTCAGGCAGTAAGACTCCGCTCGACAGAACTCCGATAGCCTAATGGCTAGACCGCTGGTCTTCCAAGCGAGTGGCCTGGGTTCGAGTCCCAGCAGGAGCGAATATCTTCAATGTATATATTTCTTTTCTAATTTGAAAATTCTTTTTTTTTTCAATTTCTTTCCTTTGCAATTATTGATTATTTATGTAGGGAAGAAAATTCTGAGTCAAGTTTAATTTTTCGACACGAAGATTTCAAAGTGTTTAAATAAACAATTACCAAGGTGCATTTTTTGTTTTTATTATATTTAAAACTCCCACCGACAGAGCTCCCATAGACTAATGGCTAGAGTGTTAGGCTTCCAAGCGAGTGGCCCTGGGTTCGAGTCCCAGCCTGAACGAAAATCTTCAATGTATACTTTTAGTTTCTAATTTGAAATTTCTTCTTCTTTTTTTTTTAATTTTTCTCTTTTGCGAATATTGATTATTTATGTAGGGAGAAAAATTCTGAGTCAGTTTAATTATTCGACCTGTAAATTTCAAAGTGTTTGAATCAATAATTACCAAGGTGCATTTTTTGTTTTTATTATATTTAAGACTTTCATCGACAGAGCTCCGATAGCCTAATGGCTAGACCGTTGGGTTCCAAGCGCGTGGTACTGGGTTCGAGTCCCGGCCGGAACGAAAATCTTCCATGTATATATTTCTCTTCTAATTTGAAGATTCTTTTTTTTTTTCAATTTCTTTCTTTTGCAAATATGGATTATTTATGTACGGAAGAAAATTCTGAGTCAGTTTAATCATTCGACCTTTAGATTTCAAAGATTTTAGATCAATAATTACTAAGGTGCATTTTTTGTTTTTATTATAATTAAGACACCGATCAACAGAGATCCGATAGTATATTGGCGAGAGCGTTGGCCTTCCATGAGTGTCGCCCTGGGTTCAAATCCCAGCCGGAAAGGAAATCTTAAATGCAAATATTTTTTTCTAATTTTATAATTCTTTTTTTTTATTTTTCCCTTTTGCGAAGTCAGTCAGTCAGTCTGACAGTCAATCAGTCAAGCACTCAGTCATTCAGTCTCAGTCAGTCAGTCCAGTCAGTCAGTCACTCAGTCAGTCAGTTAGTCCTTCAGCCAGTCAGTCAAGCAGTCAGTCATTTAGTCTCAGTCAGTCAGTCATTCAGTCAGTCAGTCAGTCAGTCAGGCAGTCAGTCAGTCAGTCAGTCGGTCAGTCCTGTGCAGTCAGTTAGTCACTAAAGCAGTCAGTCAGTCTCAGTCAGTCAGTCAGTCAGTCAGTCCAGTCCAGTCTCAGTCAGTCAGTCAGTCAGTCTCGGTCAGTCAGTCAGTCAGTCATTCAGTCAGTCAGTCAGTCAGGCAGTCGGTCAGCCTTATTCAGTCAGTCTGTCAGTCAGTCAGTCAGTCAACCTTATTCAGTCAGTCTGTCAGTCATCCTTATTCAGTCAGTCTGTCAGTCAGTCAGTCGGTCAGTCCTGTCCAGTCAGTTAGTCAGTCAAGCAGTCAGTCAAGTAGTCAAGCAGTCAGTCAGTCAGTGTCAGTCAGTCATTTAGTCATTCAGTCAGTCAGTGAAATAGCCAGTCAGAGAGTCAAGCAGTCAGTCAGTCAGTCTCAGTCAGTCAGTTAGTCAGTCAGTCAGTCAGTCAGTCAGTCAGTCCAGTCTCAGTCAGTCAGGCAGTTAGTCAGTCAGTCTCGGTCAGTCAGTGAGTCAGTCAGTCAGTATCAGTCAGTCAGTGAGTCAGTCTGTCAGTCAGGGAGTATCAGTCAGGCAGTAAGACTCCGCTCGACAGAACTCCGATAGCCTAATGGCTAGACCGCTGGTCTTCCAAGCGAGTGGCCTGGGTTCGAGTCCCAGCCGGAGCGAATATCTTCAATGTATGTATTTCTTTTCTAATTTGAAAATTCTTTTTTTTTTCAATTTCTTTCCTTTGCAATTATTGATTATTTATGTGGGGAAGAAGTTTCTGAGTCAGTTTAATTTTTCGACACGAAGATTTCAAAGTGTTTAAATAAAAAATTACCAAGGTGCATTTTTTGTTTTTATTATATTTAAAACTCCCACCGACAGAGCTCCCATAGACTAATGGCTAGAGTGTTAGGCTTCCAAGCGAGTGGCCCTGGGTTCGAGTCCCAGCCTGAACGAAAATCTTCAATGTATACTTTTAGTTTCTAATTTGAAATTTCTTCTTCTTTTTTTTTTTAATTTTTCTCTTTTGCGAATATTGATTATTTATGTAGGGAGAAAAATTCTGAGTCAGTTTAATTATTCGACCTGTAAATTTCAAAGTGTTTGAATCAATAATTACCAAGGTGCATTTTTTGTTTTTATTATATTTAAGACTTCCATCGACAGAGCTCCGATAGCCTAATGGCTAGACCGTTGGGTTCCAAGCGCGTGGTACTGGGTTCGAGTCCCGGCCGGAACGAAAATCTTCCACGTATATATTTCTCTTCTAATTTGAAGATTCTTTTTTTTTTCAATTTCTTTCTTTTGCAAATATGGATTATTTATGTACGGAAGAAAATTCTGAGTCAGTTTAATCATTCGACCTTTAGATTTCAAAGATTTTAGATCAATAATTACTAAGGTGCATTTTTTGTTTTTATTATAATTAAGACACCGATCAACAGAGATCCGATAGTATATTGGCGAGAGCGTTGGGCTTCCATGAGTGTCGCCCTGGGTTCAAATCCCAGCCGGAAAGGAAATCTTAAATGCAAATATTTTTTATAATTCTTTTTTTTTATTTTTCCCTTTTGCGAAGTCAGTCAGTCAGTCTGAGTCAATCAGTCAAGCACTCAGTCATTCAGTCTCAGTCAGTCAGTCCAGTCAGTCAGTCACTCAGTCAGTCAGTTAGTCCTTCAGCCAGTCAGTCAAGCAGTCAGTCATTTAGTCTCAGTCAATCAGTCATTCAGTCAGTCAGTCAGTCAGGCAGTCAGTCAGTCAGTCAGTCGGTCAGTCCTGTGCAGTCAGTTAGTCACTAAAGCAGTCAGTCAGTCTCAGTCAGTCAGTCAGTCAGTCAGTCCAGTCCAGTCTCAGTCAGTCAGTCAGTCAGTCTCGGTCAGTCAGTCAGTCAGTCATTCAGTCAGTCAGTCAGTCAGGCAGTCAGTCGGTCAGCCTTATTCAGTCAGTCTGTCAGTCAGTCAGTCTGTCAGTCAGTCAGTCAGTCTGTCAGTCATCCTTATTCAGTCAGTCTGTCAGTCAGTCAGTCAGTCAGCCTTATTCAGTCAGTCTGTCAGTCATCCTTATTCAGTCAGTCTGTCAGTCAGTCAGTCGGTCAGTCCTGTCCAGTCAGTTAGTCAGTCAAGCAGTCAGTCAGGTAGTCAAGCAGTCAGTCAGTCAGTGTCAGTCAGTCATTTAGTCATTCAGTCAGTCAGTGAAATAGCCAGTCAGAGAGTCAAGCAGTCAGTCAGTCAGTCTCAGTCAGTCAGTCAGTCAGTCAGTCCAGTCTCAGTCAGTCAGGCAGTTAGTCAGTCAGTCTCGGTCAGTCAGTGAGTCAGTCAGTCAGTATCAGTCAGTCAGTGAGTCAGTCTGTCAGTCAGGCAGTATCAGTCAGGCAGTAAGACTCCGCTCGACAGAACTCCGATAGCCTAATGGTTAGACCGCTGGTCTTCCAAGCGAGTGGCCTGGGTTCGAGTCCCAGCCGGAGCGAATACCTTCAATGTATATATTTCTTTTCTAATTTGAAAATTCTTTTTTTTTATTCAATTTCTTTCCTTTGCAATTATTGATTATTTATGTAGGGAAGAAAATTCTGAGTCAGTTTAATTTTTCGACACGAAGATTTCAAAGTGTTTAAATAAACAATTACCAAGGTGCATTTTTTGTTTTTATTATATTTAAAACTCCCACCGACAGAGCTCCCATAGACTAATGGCTAGAGTGTTAGGCTTCCAAGCGAGTGGCCCTGGGTTCGAGTCCCAGCCTGAACGAAAATCTTCAATGTATACTTTTAGTTTCTAATTTGAAATTTCTTCTTCTTTTTTTTTAATTTTTCTCTTTTGCGAATATTGATTATTTATGTAGGGAGAAAAATTCTGAGTCAGTTTAATTATTCGACCTGTAAATTTCAAAGTGTTTGAATCAATAATTACCAAGGTGCATTTTTTGTTTTTATTATATTTAAGACTTCCATCGATAGAGCTCCGATAGCCTAATGGCTAGACCGTTGGGGTCCTAGCGCGTGGTACTGGGTTCGAGTCCCGGCCGGAAAGGAAATCTTAAATGCAAATATTTTTTTCTAATTTTATAATTCTTTTTTTTTATTTTTCCCTTTTGCGAAGTCAGTCAGTCAGTCTGACAGTCAATCAGTCAAGCACTCAGTCATTCAGTCTCAGTCAGTCCAGTCAGTCAGTCACTCAGTCAGTCAGTTAGTCCTTCAGCCAGTCAGTCAAGCAGTCAGTCATTTAGTCTCAGTCAGTCAGTCATTCAGTCATTCAGTCAGTCGGTCAGTCCTGTGCAGTCAGTTAGTCACTAAAGAAGTCAGTCAGTCTCAGTCAGTCAGTCAGTCAGTCAGTCCAGTCCAGTCTCAGTCAGTCAGTCAGTCAGTCTCGGTCAGTCAGTCAGTCAGTCATTCAGTCAGTCAGTCAGTCAGGCAGTCAGTCAGTCGGTCAGCCATATTCAGTCAGTCTGTCAGTCAGTCAGTCAGTCAGCCTTATTCAGTCAGTCTGTCAGTCATCCTTATTCAGTCAGTCTGTCAGTCAGTCAGTCAGTCAGCCTTATTCAGTCAGTCTGTCAGTCATCCTTATTCAGTCAGTCTGTCAGTCAGTCAGTCGGTCAGTCCTGTCCAGTCAGTTAGTCAGTCAAGCAGTCAGTCAGGTAGTCAAGCAGTCAGTCAGTCAGTGTCAGTCAGTCATTTAGTCATTCAGTCAGTCAGTGAAATAGCCAGTCAGAGAGTCAAGCAGTCAGTCAGTCAGTCTCAGTCAGTCAGTTAGTCAGTCAGTCAGTCAGTCAGTCAGTCAGTCCAGTCTCAGTCAGTCAGGCAGTTAGTCAGTCAGTCTCGGTCAGTCAGTGAATCAGTCAGTCAGTATCAGTCAGTCAGTGAGTCAGTCTGTCAGTCAGGCAGTATCAGTCAGGCAGTAAGACTCCGCTCGACAGAACTCTGATAGCCTAATGGCTAGACCGCTGGTCTTCCAAGCGAGTGGCCTGGGTTCGAGTCCCAGCCGGAGCGAATATCTTCAATGTATATATTTCTTTTCTAATTTGAAAATTCTTTTTTTTCAATTTCTTTCCTTTGCAATTATTGATTATTTATGTAGGGAAGAAAATTCTGAGTCAGTTTAATTTTTCGACACGAAGATTTCAAAGTGTTTAAATAAACAATTACCAAGGTGCATTTTTTGTTTTTATTATATTTAAAACTCCCACCGACAGAGCTCCCATAGACTAATGGCTAGAGTGTCAGGCTTCCAAGCGAGTGGCCCTGGGTTCGAGTCCCAGCCTGAACAGTCATCTTCAATGTATACTTTTAGTTTCTAATTTGAAATTTCTTCTTCTTTTTTTTTAATTTTTCTCTTTTGCGAATATTGATTATTTATGTAGGGAGAAAAATTCTGAGTCAGTTTAATTATTCGACCTGTAAATTTCAAAGTGTTTGAATCAATAATTACCAAGGTGCATTTTTTGTTTTTATTATATTTAAGACTTCCATCGACAGAGCTCCGATAGCCTAATGGCTAGACCGTTGGGTTCCTAGCGCGTGGTACTGGGTTCGAGTCCCGGCCGGAAAGGAAGTCTTAAATGCAAATATTTTTTTCTAATTTTGTAATTCTTTTTTTTTATTTTTCCCTTTTGCGAAGTCAGTCAGTCAGTCTGACAGTCAATCAGTCAAGCACTCAGTCATTCAGTCTCAGTCAGTCAGTCCAGTCAGTCAGTCACTCAGTCAGTCAGTTAGTCCTTCAGCCAGTCAGTCAAGCAGTCAGTCATTCAGTCATTCAGTCAGTCAGTCAGTCGGTCAGTCCTGTGCAGTCAGTTAGTCACTAAAGAAGTCAGTCAGTCTCAGTCAGTCAGTCAGTCAGTCAGTCCAGTCCAGTCTCAGTCAGTCAGTCAGTCAGTCTCGGTCAGTCAGTCAGTCAGTCATTCAGTCAGTCAGTCAGTCAGGCAGTCAGTCGGTCAGCCTTATTCAGTCAGTCTGTCAGTCAGTCAGTCAGTCAGCCTTATTCAGTCAGTCTGTCAGTCATCCTTATTCAGTCAGTCTGTCAGTCAGTCAGTCAGTCAGCCTTATTCAGTCAGTCTGTCAGTCATCCTTATTCAGTCAGTCTGTCAGTCAGTCAGTCGGTCAGTCCTGTCCAGTCAGTTAGTCAGTCAAGCAGTCAGTCAGGTAGTCAAGCAGTCAGTCAGTCAGTGTCAGTCAGTCATTTAGTCATTCAGTCAGTCAGTGAAATAGCCAGTCAGAGAGTCAAGCAGTCAGTCAGTCAGTCTCAGTCAGTCAGTTAGTCAGTCAGTCAGTCAGTCAGTCAGTCAGTCCAGTCTCAGTCAGTCAGGCAGTTAGTCAGTCAGTCTCGGTCAGTCAGTGAGTCAGTCAGTCAGTATCAGTCAGTCAGTGAGTCAGTCTGTCAGTCAGGCAGTATCAGTCAGGCAGTAAGACTCCGCTCGACAGAACTCCGATAGCCTAATGGCTAGACCGCTGGTCTTCCAAGCGAGTGGCCTGGGTTCGAGTCCCAGCCGGAGCGAATACCTTCAATGTATATATTTCTTTTCTAATTTGAAAATTCTTTTTTTTTTCAATTTCTTTCCTTTGCAATTATTGATTATTTATGTAGGGAAGAAAATTCTGAGTCAGTTTAATTTTTCGACACGAAGATTTCAAAGTGTTTAAATAAACAATTACCAAGGTGCATTTTTTGTTTTTATTATATTTAAAACTCCCACCGACAGAGCTCCCATAGACTAATGGCTAGAGTGTTAGGCTTCCAAGCGAGTGGCCCTGGGTTCGAGTCCCAGCCTGAACGAAAATCTTCAATGTATACTTTTAGTTTCTAATTTGAAATTTCTTCTTCTTTTTTTTTTAATTTTTCGCTTTTGCGAATATTGATTATTTATGTAGGGAGAAAAATTCTGAGTCAGTTTAATTATTCGACCTGTAAATTTCAAAGTGTTTGAATCAATAATTACCAAGGTGCATTTTTTGTTTTTATTATATTTAAGACTTCCATCGACAGAGCTCCGATAGCCTAATGGCTAGACCGTTGGGTTCCAAGCGCGTGGTACTGGGTTCGAGTCCCGGCCGGAACGAAAATCTTCCATGTATATATTTCTCTTCTAATTTGAAGATTCTTTTTTTTTTCAATTTCTTTCTTTTGCAAATATGGATTATTTATGTACGGAAGAAAATTCTGAGTCAGTTTAATCATTCGACCTTTAGATTTCAAAGATTTTAGATCAATAATTACTAAGGTGCATTTTTTGTTTTTATTATAATTAAGACACCGATCAACAGAGATCCGATAGTATATTGGCGAGAGCTTTGGGCTTCCATGAGTGTCGCCCTGGGTTCAAATCCCAGCCGGAAAGGAAATCTTAAATGCAAATATTTTTTTCTAATTTTATAATTCTTTTTTTTTTATTTTTCCCTTTTGCGAAGTCAGTCAGTCAGTCTGACAGTCAATCAGTCAAGCACTCAGTCATTCAGTCTCAGTCAGTCAGTCCAGTCAGTCAGTCACTCAGTCAGTCAGTTAGTCCTTCAGCCAGTCAGTCAAGCAGTCAGTCATTTAGTCTCAGTCAGTCAGTCATTCAGTCAGTCAGTCAGTCAGGCAGTCAGTCAGTCAGTCAGTCGGTCAGTCCTGTGCAGTCAGTTAGTCACTAAAGCAGTCAGTCAGTCTCAGTCAGTCAGTCAGTCAGTCAGTCCAGTCCAGTCTCAGTCAGTCAGTCAGTCAGTCTCGGTCAGTCAGTCAGTCAGTCATTCAGTCAGTCAGTCAGTCAGGCAGTCAGTCGGTCAGCCTTATTCAGTCAGCCTTATTCAGTCAGTCTGTCAGTCATCCTTATTCAGTCAGTCTGTCAGTCAGTCAGTCAGTCAGCCTTATTCAGTCAGTCTGTCAGTCATCCTTATTCAGTCAGTCTGTCAGTCAGTCAGTCGGTCAGTCCTGTCCAGTCAGTTAGTCAGTCAAGCAGTCAGTCAGGTAGTCAAGCAGTCAGTCAGTCAGTGTCAGTCAGTCATTTAGTCATTCAGTCAGTCAGTGAAATAGCCAGTCAGAGAGTCAAGCAGTCAGTCAGTCAGTCTCAGTCAGTCAGTTAGTCAGTCAGTCAGTCAGTCAGTCAGTCAGTCCAGTCTCAGTCAGTCAGGCAGTTAGTCAGTCAGTCTCGGTCAGTCAGTGAGTCAGTCAGTCAGTATCAGTCAGTCAGTGAGTCAGTCTGTCAGTCAGGCAGTATCAGTCAGGCAGTAAGACTCCGCTCGACAGAACTCCGATAGCCTAATGGCTAGACCGCTGGTCTTCCAAGCGAGTGGCCTGGGTTCGAGTCCCAGCCGGAGCGAATACCTTCAATGTATATATTTCTTTTCTAATTTGAAAATTCTTTTTTTTTTCAATTTCTTTCCTTTGCAATTATTGATTATTTATGTAGGGAAGAAAATTCTGAGTCAGTTTAATTTTTCGACACGAAGATTTCAAAGTGTTTAAATAAACAATTACCAAGGTGCATTTTTTGTTTTTATTATATTTAAAACTCCCACCGACAGAGCTCCCATAGACTAATGGCTAGAGTGTTAGGCTTCCAAACGAGTGGCCCTGGGTTCGAGTCCCAGCCTGAACGAAAATCTTCAATGTATACTTTTAGTTTCTAATTTGAAATTTCTTCTTCTTTTTTTTTTATTTTTCGCTTTTGCGAATATTGATTATTTATGTAGGGAGAAAAATTCTGAGTCAGTTTAATTATTCGACCTGTAAATTTCAAAGTGTTTGAATCAATAATTACCAAGGTGCATTTTTTGTTTTTATTATATTTAAGACTTCCATCGACAGAGCTCCGATAGCCTAATGGCTAGACCGTTGGGTTCCAAGCGCGTGGTACTGGGTTCGAGTCCCGGCCGGAACGAAAATCTTCCATGTATATATTTATCTTCTAATTTGAAGATTCTTTTTTTTTTCAATTTCTTTCTTTTGCAAATATGGATTATTTATGTACGGAAGAAAATTCTGAGTCAGTTTAATCATTCGACCTTTAGATTTCAAAGATTTTAGATCAATAATTACTAAGGTGCATTTTTTGTTTTTATTATAATTAAGACACCGATCAACAGAGATCCGATAGTATATTGGCGAGAGCTTTGGGCTTCCATGAGTGTCGCCCTGGGTTCAAATCCCAGCCGGAAAGGAAATCTTAAATGCAAATATTTTTTTCTAATTTTATAATTCTTTTTTTTTTATTTTTCCCTTTTGCGAAGTCAGTCAGTCAGTCTGACAGTCAATCAGTCAAGCACTCAGTCATTCAGTCTCAGTCAGTCAGTCCAGTCAGTCAGTCACTCAGTCAGTCAGTTAGTCCTTCAGCCAGTCAGTCAAGCAGTCAGTCATTTAGTCTCAGTCAGTCAGTCATTCAGTCAGTCAGTCAGTCAGGCAGTCAGTCAGTCAGTCAGTCGGTCAGTCCTGTGCAGTCAGTTAGTCACTAAAGCAGTCAGTCAGTCTCAGTCAGTCAGTCAGTCAGTCAGTCCAGTCCAGTCTCAGTCAGTCAGTCAGTCAGTCTCGGTCAGTCAGTCAGTCAGTCATTCAGTCAGTCAGTCAGTCAGGCAGTCAGTCGGTCAGCCTTATTCAGTCAGTCTGTCAGTCAGTCAGTCAGTCAGCCTTATTCAGTCAGTCTGTCAGTCATCCTTATTCAGTCAGTCTGTCAGTCAGTCAGTCAGTCAGCCTTATTCAGTCAGTCTGTCAGTCATCCTTATTCAGTCAGTCTGTCAGTCAGTCAGTCGGTCAGTCCTGTCCAGTCAGTTAGTCAGTCAAGCAGTCAGTCAGGTAGTCAAGCAGTCAGTCAGTCAGTGTCAGTCAGTCATTTAGTCATTCAGTCAGTCAGTGAAATAGCCAGTCAGAGAGTCAAGCAGTCAGTCAGTCAGTCTCAGTCAGTCAGTTAGTCAGTCAGTCAGTCAGTCAGTCAGTCAGTCCAGTCTCAGTCAGTCAGGCAGTTAGTCAGTCAGTCTCGGTCAGTCAGTGAGTCAGTCAGTCAGTATCAGTCAGTCAGTGAGTCAGTCTGTCAGTCAGGCAGTATCAGTCAGGCAGTAAGACTCCGCTCGACAGAACTCCGATAGCCTAATGGCTAGACCGCTGGTCTTCCAAGCGAGTGGCCTGGGTTCGAGTCCCAGCCGGAGCGAATACCTTCAATGTATATATTTCTTTTCTAATTTGAAATTTTTTTTTTTTTTTTTCAATTTCTTTCCTTTGCAATTATTGATTATTTATGTAGGGAAGAAAATTCTGAGTCAGTTTAATTTTTCGACACGAAGATTTCAAAGTGTTTAAATAAACAATTAACAAGGTGCATTTTTTGTTTTTATTATATTTAAAACTCCCACCGACAGAGCTCCCATAGACTAATGGCTAGAGTGTTAGGCTTCCAAGCGAGTGGCCCTGGGTTCGAGTCCCAGCCTGAACGAAAATCTTCAATGTATACTTTTAGTTTCTAATTTGAAATTTCTTCTTCTTTTTTTTTAATTTTTCTCTTTTGCGAATATTGATTATTTATGTAGGGAGAAAAATTCTGAGTCAGTTTAATTATTCGACCTGTAAATTTCAAAGTGTTTGAATCAATAATTATCAAGGTGCATTTTTTGTTTTTATTATATTTAAGACTTTCATCGACAGAGCTCCGATAGCCCAATGGCTAGACCCTTGGGTTCCAAGCGCGTGGTACTGGGTTCGAGTCCCGGCCGGAACGAAAATTTTCCATGTATATATTTCTCTTCTAATTTGAAGATTCTTTTTTTTTTCAATTTCTTTCTTTTGCAAATATGGATTATTTATGTACGGAAGAAAATTCTGAGTCAGTTTAATCATTCGACCTTTAGATTTCAAAGATTTTAGATCAATAATTACTAAGGTGCATTTTTTGTTTTTATTATAATTAAGACACCGATCAACAGAGATCCGATAGTATATTGGCGAGAGCTTTGGGCTTCCATGAGTGTCGCCCTGGGTTCAAATCCCAGCCGGAAAGGAAATCTTAAATGCAAATATTTTTTTCTAATTTTATAATTCTTTTTTTTTTATTTTTCCCTTTTGCGAAGTCAGTCAGTCAGTCTGACAGTCAATCAGTCAAGCACTCAGTCATTCAGTCTCAGTCAGTCAGTCCAGTCAGTCAGTCACTCAGTCAGTCAGTTAGTCCTTCAGCCAGTCAGTCAAGCAGTCAGTCATTTAGTCTCAGTCAGTCAGTCAGTCAGTCAGTCAGTCGGTCAGTCCTGTGCAGTCAGTTAGTCACTAAAGCAGTCAGTCAGTCTCAGTCAGTCAGTCAGTCAGTCAGTCCAGTCCAGTCTCAGTCAGTCAGTCAGTCAGTCTCGGTCAGTCAGTCAGTCAGTCATTCAGTCAGTCAGTCAGTCAGGCAGTCAGTCGGTCAGCCTTATTCAGTCAGTCTGTCAGTCAGTCAGTCAGTCAGCCTTATTCAGTCAGTCTGTCAGTCATCCTTATTCAGTCAGTCTGTCAGTCAGTCAGTCAGTCTGTCAGTCATCCTTATTCAGTCAGTCTGTCAGTCAGTCAGTCGGTCAGTCCTGTCCAGTCAGTTAGTCAGTCAAGCAGTCAGTCAGGTAGTCAAGCAGTCAGTCAGTCAGTGTCAGTCAGTCATTTAGTCATTCAGTCAGTCAGTGAAATAGCCAGTCAGAGAGTCAAGCAGTCAGTCAGTCAGTCTCAGTCAGTCAGTTAGTCAGTCAGTCAGTCAGTCAGTCAGTCAGTCCAGTCTCAGTCAGTCAGGCAGTTAGTCAGTCAGTCTCGGTCAGTCAGTGAGTCAGTCAGTCAGTATCAGTCAGTCAGTGAGTCAGTCTGTCAGTCAGGCAGTATCAGTCAGGCAGTAAGACTCCGCTCGACAGAACTCCGATAGCCTAATGGCTAGACCGCTGGTCTTCCAAGCGAGTGGCCTGGGTTCGAGTCCCAGCCGGAGCGAATACCTTCAATGTATATATTTCTTTTCTAATTTGAAAATTCTTTTTTTTTTCAATTTCTTTCCTTTGCAATTATTGATTATTTATGTAGGGAAGAAAATTCTGAGTCAGTTTAATTTTTCGACACGAAGATTTCAAAGTGTTTAAATAAACAATTAACAAGGTGCATTTTTTGTTTTTATTATATTTAAAACTCCCACCGACAGAGCTCCCATAGACTAATGGCTAGAGTGTTAGGCTTCCAAGCGAGTGGCCCTGGGTTCGAGTCCCAGCCTGAACGAAAATCTTCAATGTATACTTTTAGTTTCTAATTTGAAATTTCTTCTTCTTTTTTTTTAATTTTTCTCTTTTGCGAATATTGATTATTTATGTAGGGAGAAAAATTCTGAGTCAGTTTAATTATTCGACCTGTAAATTTCAAAGTGTTTGAATCAATAATTACCAAGGTGCATTTTTTGTTTTTATTATATTTAAGACTTCCATCGACAGAGCTCCGATAGCCTAATGGCTAGACCGTTGGGTTCCAAGCGCGTGGTACTGGGTTCGAGTCCCGGCCGGAACGAAAGTCTTCCATGTATATATTTCTCTTCTAATTTGAAGATTCTTTTTTTTTTCAATTTCTTTCTTTTGCAAATATGGATTATTTATGTACGGAAGAAAATTCTGAGTCAGTTTAATCATTCGACCTTTAGATTTCAAAGATTTTAGATCAATAATTACTAAGGTACATTTTTTGTTTTTATTATAATTAAGACACCGATCAACAGAGATCCGATAGTATATTGGCGAGAGCGTTGGGCTTCCATGAGTGTCGCCCTGGGTTCAAATCCCAGCCGGAAAGGAAATCTTAAATGCAAATAATTTTTTCTAATTTTACAATTCTTTTTTTTTTATTTTTCCCTTTTGCGAAGTCAGTCAGTCAGTCTGACAGTCAATCAGTCAAGCACTCAGTCATTCAGTCTCAGTCAGTCAGTCCAGTCAGTCAGTCACTCAGTCAGTCAGTTAGTCCTTCAGCCAGTCAGTCAAGCAGTCAGTCATTTAGTCTCAGTCGGTCAGTCATTCAGTCAGTCAGTCAGTCAGGCAGTCAGTCAGTCAGTCAGTCGGTCAGTCCTGTGCAGTCAGTTAGTCACTAAAGCAGTCAGTCAGTCTCAGTCAGTCAGTCAGTCAGTCAGTCCAGTCCAGTCTCAGTCAGTCAGTCAGTCAGTCTCGGTCAGTCTGTCAGTCAGTCATTCAGTCAGTCAGTCAGTCAGGCAGTCAGTCGGTCAGCCTTATTCAGTCAGTCTGTCAGTCAGTCACTCAGTCAGCCTTATTCAGTCAGTCTGTCAGTCATCCTTATTCAGTCAGTCTGTCAGTCAGTCAGTCAGTCAGCCTTATTCAGTCAGTCTGTCAGTCATCCTTATTCAGTCAGTCGGTCAGTCCTGTCCAGTCAGTTAGTCAGTCAAGCAGTCAGTCAGGTAGTCAAGCAGTCAGTCAGTCAGTGTCAGTCAGTCATTTAGTCATTCAGTCAGTCAGTGAAATAGCCAGTCAGAGAGTCAAGCAGTCAGTCAGTCAGTCTCAGTCAGTCAGTTAGTCAGTCATTCAGTCAGTCAGTCAGTCAGTCCAGTCTCAGTCAGTCAGGCAGTTAGTCAGTCAGTCTCGGTCAGTCAGTGAGTCAGTCAGTCAGTATCAGTCAGTCAGTGAGTCAGTCTGTCAGTCAGGCAGTATCAGTCAGGCAGTAAGACTCCGCTCGACAGAACTCCGATAGCCTAATGGCTAGACCGCTGGTCTTCCAAGCGAGTGGCCTGGGTTCGAGTCCCAGCCGGAGCGAATATCTTCAATGTATATATTTCTTTTCTAATTTGAAAATTCTTTTTTTTTTCAATTTTTTTCTCTTTTGCGAATATTGATTATTTATGTAGGGAGAAAAATTCTGAGTCAGTTTAATTATTCGACCTGTAAATTTCAAAGTGTTTGAATCAATAATTACCAAGGTGCATTTTTTGTTTTTATTATATTTAAGACTTCCATCGACAGAGCTCCGATAGCCTAATGGCTAGACCGTTGGGTTCCTAGCGCGTGGTACTGGGTTCGAGTCCCGGCCGGAAAGGAAATCTTAAATGCAAATATTTTTTTCTAATTTTATAATTCTTTTTTTTTAATTTTTCCCTTTTGCGAAGTCAGTCAGTCAGTCTGACAGTCAATCAGTCAAGCACTCAGTCATTCAGTCTCAGTCAGTCAGTCCAGTCCGTCAGTCACTCAGTCAGTCAGTTAGTCCTTCAGCCAGTCAGTCAAGCAGTCAGTCATTTAGTCTCAGTCAGTCAGTCATTCAGTCAGTCAGTCAGTCAGGCAGTCAGTCAGTCAGTCAGTCGGTCAGTCCTGTGCAGTCAGTTAGTCACTAAAGCAGTCAGTCAGTCTCAGTCAGTCAGTCAGTCAGTCAGTCCAGTCCAGTCTCAGTCAGTCAGTCAGTCAGTCTCGGTCAGTCAGTCAGTCAGTCATTCAGTCAGTCAGTCAGTCAGGCAGTCAGTCAGTCGGTCAGCCTTATTCAGTCAGTCAGTCAGTCAGTCAGCCTTATTCAGTCAGTCTGTCAGTCATCCTTATTCAGTCAGTCTGTCAGTCAGTCAGTCGGTCAGTCCTGTCCAGTCAGTTAGTCAGTCAAGCAGTCAGTCAGGTAGTCATACAGTCAGTCAGTCAGTGTCAGTCAGTCATTTAGTCATTCAGTCAGTCAAGCAGTCAGTCAGAGAGTCAAGCAGTCAGTCAGTCAGTCTCAGTTAGTCAGTCAGTCAGTCAGTCCAGTCTCAGTCAGTCAGGCAGTTAGTCAGTCAGTCTCGGTCAGTCAGTGAGTCAGTCAGTCAGTATCAGTCAGTCAGTGAGTCAGTCTGTCAGTCAGGCAGTATCAGTCAGGCAGTAAGACTCCGCTCGACAGAACTCCGATAGCCTAATGGCTAGACCGCTGGTCTTCCAAGCGAGTGGCCTGGGTTCGAGTCCCAGCCGGAGCGAATATCTTCAATGTATATATTTCTTTTCTAATTTGAAAATTCTTTTTTTTTTCAATTTCTTTCCTTTGCAATTATTGATTATTTATGTAGGGAAGAAAATTCTGAGTCAGTTTAATTTTTCAACACGAAGATTTCAAAGTGTTTAAATAAACAATTACCAAGGTGCATTTTTTGTTTTTATTATATTTAAAACTCCCACCGTCAGAGCTCCCATAGACTAATGGCTAGAGTGTTAGGCTTCCAAGCGAGTGGCCCTGGGTTCGAGTCCCAGCCTGAACGAAAATCTTCAATGTATACTTTTAGTTTCTAATTTGAAATTTCTTTTTCTTTTTTTTTTAATTTTTCTCTTTTGCGAATATTAATTATTTATGTAGGGAGAAAAATTCTGAGTCAGTTTAATTATTCGACCTGTAAATTTCAAAGTGTTTGAATCAATAATTACCAAGGTGCATTTTTTGTTTCTATTATATTTAAGACTTCCATCGACAGAGCTCCGATAGCCTAATGGCTAGACCGTTGGGTTCCAAGCGCGTGGTACTGGGTTCGAGTCCCGGCCGGAACGAAAATCTTCCATGTATATATTTCTCTTCTAATTTGAAGATTCTTTTTTTTTCAATTTCTTTCTTTTGCAAATATGGATTATTTATGTACGGAAGAAAATTCTGAGTCAGTTTAATCATTCGACCTTTAGATTTCAAAGATTTTAGATCAATAATTACTAAGGAGCATTTTTTGTTTTTATTATATTTAAGACTTCCATCGACAGAGCTCCGATAGCCTAATGGCTAGACCGTTGGGTTCCTAGCGCGTGGTACTGGGTTCAAGTCCCGGCCGGAAAGAAAATCTTAAATGCAAATATTTTTTTCGAATTTTATAATTCTTTTTTTTTTATTTTTCCCTTTTGCGAAGTCAGTCAGTCAGTCTGACAGTCAATCAGTCAAGCACTCAGTCATTCAGTCTCAGTCAGTCAGTCCAGTCAGTCAGTCACTCAGTCAGTCAGTTAGTCCTTCAGCCAGTCAGTCAAGCAGTCAGTCTTTTAGTCTCAGTCAGTCAGTCATTCAGTCAGTCAGTCAGTCAGGCAGTCAGTCAGTCAGTCAGTCGGTCAGTCCTGTGCAGTCAGTTAGTCACTAAAGCAGTCAGTCAGTCTCAGTCAGTCAGTCAGTCAGTCAGTCCAGTCCAGTCTCAGTCAGTCAGTCAGTCAGTCTCGGTCAGTCAGTCAGTCATTCAGTCAGTCAGTCAGTCAGGCAGTCAGTCGGTCAGCCTTATTCAGTCAGTCTGTCAGTCAGTCAGTCAGTCAGCCTTATTCAGTCAGTCTGTCAGTCATCCTTATTCAGTCAGTCTGTCAGTCAGTCAGTCAGTCAGCCTTATTCAGTCAGTCTGTCAGTCATCCTTATTCAGTCAGTCTGTCAGTCAGTCAGTCGGTCAGTCCTGTCCAGTCAGTTAGTCAGTCAAGCAGTCAGTCAGGTAGTCAAGCAGTCAGTCAGTCAGTGTCAGTCAGTCATTTAGTCATTCATTCAGTCAGTGAAATAGCCAGTCAGAGAGTCAAGCAGTCAGTCAGTCAGTCTCAGTCAGTCAGTTAGTCAGTCAGTCAGTCAGTCAGTCCAGTCTCAGTCAGTCAGGATGTTAGTCAGTCAGTCTCGGTCAGTCAGTGAGTCAGTCAGTCAGTATCAGTCAGTCAGTGAGTCAGTCTGTCAGTCAGGCAGTATCAGTCAGGCAGTAAGACTCCGCTCGATAGAACTCCGATAGCCTAATATCTAGACCGCTGGTCTTCCAAGCGAGTGGCCTGGGTTCGAGTCCCAGCCGGAGCGAATATCTTCAATGTATATATTTCTTTTCTAATTTGAAAATTCTTTTTTTTTTCAATTTCTTTCCTTTGCAATTATTGATTATTTATGTGGGGAAGAAAATTCTGAGTCAGTTTAATTTTTCGACACGAAGATTTCAAAGTGTTTAAATAAACAATTACCAAGGTGCATTTTTTGTTTTTATTATATTTAAAACTCCCACCGACAGAGCTCCCATAGACTAATGGCTAGAGTGTTAGGCTTCCAAGCGAGTGGCCCTGGGTTCGAGTCCCAGCCTGAACGAAAATCTTCAATGTGTACTTTTAGTTTCTAATTTGAAATTTCTTCTTCTTTTTTTTTTAATTTTTCTCTTTTGCGAATATTGATTATTTATGTAGGGAGAAAAATTCTGAGTCAGTTTAATTATTCGACCAGTAAATTTCAAAGTGTTTGAATCAATAATTACCAAGGTGCATTTTTTGTTTTTATTATATTTAAGACTTCCATCGACAGAGCTCCGATAGCCTAATGGCTAGACCGTTGGGTTCCAAGCGCGTGGTACTGGGTTCGAGTTCCGGCCGGAACGGAAATCTTCCATGTATATATTTCTCTTCTAATTTGAAGATTCCTTTTTTTTTCAATTTCTTTCTTTTGCAAATATGGATTATTTATGTACGGAAGAAAATTCTGAGTCAGTTTAATCATTCGACCTTTAGATTTCAAAGATTTTAGATCAATAATTACTAAGGTGCATTTTTTGTTTTTATTATAATTAAGACACCGATCAACAGAGTTCCGATAGTATATTGGCGAGAGCGTTGGGCTTCCATGAGTGTCGCCCTGGGTTCAAATCCCAGCCGGAAAGGAAATCTTAAATGCAAATATTTTTTTCTAATTTTATAATTCTTTTTTTTTATTTTTCCCTTTTGCGAAGTCAGTCAGTCAGTCTGACAGTCAATCAGTCAAGCACTCAGTCATTCAGTCTCAGTCAGTCAGTCCAGTCAGTCAGTCACTCAGTCAGTCAGTTAGTCCTTCAGCCAGTCAGTCAAGCAGTCAGTCATTTAGTCTCAGTCAGTCAGTCATTCAGTCAGTCAGTCAGTCAGGCAGTCAGTCAGTCAGTCAGTCGGTCAGTCCTGTGCAGTCAGTTAGTCACTAAAGCAGTCAGTCAGTCTCGGTCAGTCAGTCAGTCAGTCCAGTCCAGTCTCAGTCAGTCAGTCAGTCAGTCTCGGTCAGTCAGTCAGTCAGTCAGTCATTCAGTCAGTCAGTCAGTCAGGCAGTCAGTCGGTCAGCCTTATTCAGTCAGTCTGTCAGTCAGTCAGTCAGTCAGCCTTATTCAGTCAGTCTGTCAGTCATCCTTATTCAGTCAGTCTGTCAGTCAGTCAGTCAGTCAGCCTTATTCAGTCAGTCTGTCAGTCATCCTTATTCAGTCAGTCTGTCAGTCAGTCAGTCGGTCAGTCCTGTCCAGTCAGTTAGTCAGTCAAGCAGTCAGTCAGGTAGTCAAGCAGTCAGTCAGTCATTTAGTCATTCAGTCAGTCAGTGAAATAGCCAGTCAGAGAGTCAAGCAGTCAGTCAGTCAGTCTCAGTCAGTCAGTTAGTTAGTCAGTCAGTCAGTCAGTCAGTCAGTCCAGTCTCAGTCAGTCAGGCAGTTAGTCAGTCAGTCTCGGTCAGTCAGTGAGTCAGTCAGTCAGTATCAGTCAGTCAGTGAGTCAGTCTGTCAGTCAGTGAGTCAGTCTGTCAGTCAGGCAGTATCAGTCAGGCAGTAAGACTCCGCTCGACAGAACTCCGATAGCCTAATGGCTAGACCGCTGGTCTTCCAAGCGAGTGGCCTGGGTTCGAGTCCCAGCCGGAGCGAATATCTTCAATGTATATATTTCTTTTCTAATTTGAAAATTCTTTTTTTTTCAATTTCTTTCCTTTGCAATTATTGATTATTTATGTAGGGAAGAAAATTCTGAGTCAGTTTAATTTTTCGACACGAAGATTTCAAAGTGTTTAAATAAACAATTACCAAGGTGCATTTTTTGTTTTTATTATATTTAAAACTCCCACCGACAGAGCTCCCATAGACTAATGGCTAGAGTGTTAGGCTTCCAAGCGAGTGGCCCTGCGTTCGAGTCCCAGCCTGAACGAAAAGCTTCAATGTATACTTTTAGTTTCTAATTTGAAATTTCTTCTTCTTTTTTTTTAATTTTTCTCTTTTGCGAATATTGGTTATTTATGTAGGGAGAAAAATTCTGAGTCAGTTTAATTATTCGACCTGTAAATTTCAAAGTGTTTGAATCAATAATTACCAAGGTGCATTTTTTGTTTTTATTATATTTAAGACTTCCATCGACAGAGCTCCGATAGCCTAATGGCTAGACCGTTGGGGTCCTAGCGCGTGGTACTGGGTTCGAGTCCCGGCCGGAAAGGAAATCTTAAATGCAAATATTTTTTTCTAATTTTATAATTCTTTTTTTTTTTATTTTTCCCTTTTGCGAAGTCAGTCAGTCAGTCTGACAGTCAATCAGTCAAGCACTCAGTCATTCAGTCTCAGTCAGTCAGTCCAGTCAGTCAGTCACTCAGTCAGTCAGTTAGTCCTTCAGCCAGTCAGTCAAGCAGTCAGTCATTTAGTCTCAGTCAGTCAGTCATTTAGTCTCAGTCAGTCAGTCATTTAGTCAGTCAATCAGTCAGTCAGTCGGTCAGTCCTGTGCAGTCAGTTAGTCACTAAAGCAGTCAGTCAGTCTCAGTCAGTCAGTCAGTCAGTCCAGTCCAGTCTCAGTCTCAGTCAGTCAGTCAGTCAGTCTCGGTCAGTCAGTCAGTCAGTCATTCAGTCAGTCAGTCAGTCAGGCAGTCAGTCAGTCGGTCAGCCTTATTCAGTCAGTCTGTCAGTCAGTCAGTCAGTCAGCCTTATTCAGTCAGTCTGTCAGTCATCCTTATTCAGTCAGTCTGTCAGTCAGTCAGTCAGTCAGCCTTATTCAGTCAGTCTGTCAGTCATCCTTATTCAGTCAGTCTGTCAGTCATCCTTATTCAGTCAGTCTGTCAGTCAGTCAGTCGGTCAGTCCTGTCCAGTCAGTTAGTCAGTCAAGCTGTCAGTCAGGTAGTCAAGCAGTCAGTCAGTCAGTGTCAGTCAGTCATTTAGTCATTCAGTCAGTCAGTGAAATAGCCAGTCAGAGAGTCAAGCAGTCAGTCAGTCAGTCTCAGTCAGTCAGTTAGTCAGTCAGTCAGTCAGTCAGTCAGTCAGTCCAGTCTCAGTCAGTCAGGCAGTTAGTCAGTCAGTCTCGGTCAGTCAGTGAGTCAGTCAGTCAGTATCAGTCAGTCAGTGAGTCAGTCTGTCAGTCAGGCAGTATCAGTCAGGCAGTAAGACTCCGCTCGACAGAACTCCGATAGCCTAATGGCTAGACCGCTGGTCTTCCAAGCGAGTGGCCTGGGTTCGAGTCCCAGCCGGAGCGAATATCTTCAATGTATATATTTCTTTTCTAATTTGAAAATTCTTTTTTTTTTCAATTTCTTTCCTTTGCAATTATTGATTATTTATGTAGGGAAGAAAATTCTGAGTCAGTTTAATTTTTCGACACGAAGATTTCAAAGTGTTTAAATAAACAATTACCAAGGTGCATTTTTTGTTTTTATTATATTTAAAACTCCCGCCGACAGAGCTCCCATAGACTAATGGCTAGAGTGTTAGGCTTCCAAGCGAGTGGCCCTGGGTTCGAGTCCCAGCCTGAACGAAAATCTTCAATGTATACTTTTAGTTTCTAATTTGAAATTTCTTCTTCTTTTTTTTTTAATTTTTCTCTTTTGCGAATATTGATTATTTATGTAGGGAGAAAAATTCTGAGTCAGTTTAATTATTCGACCTGTAAATTTCAAAGTGTTTGAATCGATAATTACCAAGGTGCATTTTTTGTTTTTATTATATTTAAGACTTCCATCGACAGAGCTCCGATAGCCTAATGGCTAGACCGTTGGGTTCCTAGCGCGTGGTACTGGGTTCGAGTCCCGGCCGGAAATTAAATCTTAAATGCAAATATTTTTTTCTAATTTTATAATTCTTTTTTTTTTATTTTTCCCTTTTGCGAAGTCAGTCAGTCAGTCTGACAGTCAATCAGTCAAGCACTCAGTCATTCAGTCTCAGTCAGTCAGTCCAGTCAGTCAGTCACTCAGTCAGTCAGTTAGTCCTTCAGCCAGTCAGTCAAGCAGTCAGTCATTTAGTCTCAGTCAGTCAGTCATTCAGTCAGTCAGTCAGTCAGTCAGTCGGTCAGTCCTGTGCAGTCAGTTAGTCACTAAAGCAGTCAGTCTCAGTCAGTCAGTCAGTCAGTCAGTCCAGTCCAGTCTCAGTCAGTCAGTCAGTCAGTCTCGGTCAGACAGTCAGTCAGTCATTCAGTCAGTCAGTCAGTCAGGCAGTCAATCAGTCGGTTAGCCTTATTCAGTCAGTCTGTCAGTCAGTCAGTCAGTCAGCCTTATTCAGTCAGTCTGTCAGTCAGTCAGTCAGTCAGCCTTATTCAGTCAGTCTGTCAGTCAGTCAGTCAGTCAGCCTTATTCAGTCAGTCTGTCAGTCATCCTTATTCAGTCAGTCTGTCAGTCAGTCAGTCGGTCAGTCCTGTCCAGTCAGTCGGTCAGTCCTGTCCAGTCAGTTAGTCAGTCAAGCAGTCAGTCAGTCAGTGTCAGTCAGTCATTTAGTCATTCAGTCAGTCAGTGAAATAGCCAGTCAGAGAGTCAAGCAGTCAGTCAGTCAGTCTCAGTCAGTCAGTCTCAGTCAGTCGGTTAGTCAGTCAGTCAGTCAGTCAGTCAGTCAGTCAGTCAGTCCAGTCTCAGTCAGTCAGGCTGTTATTCAGTCAGTCTCGGTCAGTCAGTGAGTCAGTCAGTCAGTATCAGTCAGTCAGTGAGTCAGTCTGTCAGTCAGGCAGTATCAGTCAGGCAGTAAGACTCCGCTCGACAGAACTCCGATAGCCTAATGGCTAGACCGCTGGTCTTCCAAGCGAGTGGCCTGGGTTCGAGTCCCAGCCGGAGCGAATATCTTCAATGTATATATTTCTTTTCTAATTTGAAAATTCTTTTTTTTTCAATTTCTTTCCTTTGCAATTATTGATTATTTATGTAGGGAAGAAAATTCTGAGTCAGTTTAATTTTTCGACACGAAGATTTCAAAGTGTTTAAATAAACAATTACCAAGGTGCATTTTTTGTTTTTATTATATTTAAAACTCCCACCGACAGAGCTCCCATAGACTAATGGCTAGAGTGTTAGGCTTCCAAGCGAGTGGCCCTGCGTTCGAGTCCCAGCCTGAACGAAAAGCTTCAATGTATACTTTTAGTTTCTAATTTGAAATTTCTTCTTCTTTTTTTTTTAATTTTCCTCTTTTGCGAATATTGATTATTTATGTAGGGAGAAAAACTCTGAGTCAGTTTAATTATTCGACCTGTAAATTTCAAAGTGTTTGAATCAATAATTACCAAGGTGCATTTTTTGTTTTTATTATATTTAAGACTTCCATCGGCAGAGCTCCGATAGCCTAATGGCTAGACCGTTGGGTTCCTAGCGCGTGGTACTGGGTTCGAGTCCCGGCCGGAAAGGAAATCTTAAATGCAAATATTTTTTTCTAATTTTATAATTCTTTTTTTTTTATTTTTCCCTTTTGCGAAGTCAGTCAGTCAGTCTGACAGTCAATTAGTCAAGCACTCAGTCATTCAGTCTCAGTCAGTCAGTCCAGTCAGTCAGTCACTCAGTCAGTCAGTTAGTCCTTCAGCCAGTCAGTCAAGCAGTCAGTCATTTAGTCTCAGTCAGTCAGTCATTCAGTCAGTCAGTCAGTCAGGCAGTCAGTCAGTCAGTCAGTCGGTCAGTCCTGTGCAGTCAGTTAGTCAATAAAGCAGTCAGTCAGTCTCAGTCAGTCAGTCCAGTCCAGTCTCAATCAGTCAGTCAGTCAGTCTCGGTCAGTCAGTCAGTCAGTCATTCAGTCAGTCAGTCAGTCAGGCAGTCAGTCAGTCGGTCAGCCTTATTCAGTCAGTTTGTCAGTCAGTCAGTCAGTCAGCCTTATTCAGTCAGTCTGTCAGTCATCCTTATTCAGTCAGTCTGTCAGTCAGTCAGTCGGTCAGTCCTGTCCAGTCAGTTAGTCAGTCAAGCAGTCAGTCAGGTAGTCAAGCAGTCAGTCAGTCAGTGTCAGTCAGTCATTTAGTCATTCAGTCAGTCAGTGAAATAGCCAGTCAGAGAGTCAAGCAGTCAGTCAGTCAGTCAGTCCAGTCTCAGTCAGTCAGGCAGTTAGTCAGTCAGTCTCGGTCAGTCAGTGAGTCAGTCAGTCAGTATCAGTCAGTCAGTGAGTCAGTCTGTCAGTCAGGCAGTATCAGTCAGGCAGTAAGACTCCGCTCGACAGAACTCCGATAGCCTAATGGCTAGACCGCTGGTCTTCCAAGCGAGTGGCCTGGGTTCGAGTCCCAGCCGGAGTGAATATCTTCAATGTATATATTTCTTTTCTAATCTGAAAATTCTTTTTTTTTTCAATTTCTTTCCTTTGCAATTATTGAATATTTATGTAGGGAAGAAAATTCTGAGTCAGTTTAATTTTTCGACACGAAGATTTCAAAGTGTTTAAATAAACAATTACCAAGGTGCATTTTTTGTTTTTATTATATTTAAAACTCCCACCGACAGAGCTCCCATAGACTAATGGCTAGAGTGTTAGGCTTCCAAGCGAGTGGCCCTGGGTTCGAGTCCCAGCCTGAACGAAAATCTTCAATGTATACTTTTTGTTTCTAATTTGAAATTTCTTCTTCTTTTTTTTTTAATTTTTCTCTTTTGCGAATATTGATTATTTATGTAGGGAGAAAAATTCTGAGTCAGTTTAATTATTCGACCTGTAAATTTCAAAGTGTTTGAATCAATAATTACCAAGGTGCATTTTTTGTTTTTATTATATTTAAGACTTCCATCGACAGAGCTCCGATAGCCTAATGGCTAGACCGTTGGGTTCCTAGCGCGTGGTACTGGGTTCGAGTCCCGGCCGGAAAGGAAATCTTAATTGCAAATATTTTTTTCTAATTTTATAATTCTTTTTTTTTTATTTTTCCCTTTTGCGAAGTCAGTCAGTCAGTCTGACAGTCAATCAGTCAAGCACTCAGTCATTCAGTCTCAGTCAGTCAGTCCAGTCAGTCAGTCACTCAGTCAGTCAGTTAGTCCTTCAGCCAGTCAGTCAAGCAGTCAGTCATTTAGTCTCAGTCAGTCAGTCATTCAGTCAGTCAGTCAGTCAGGCAGTCAGTCAGTCAGTCAGTCGGTCAGTCCTGTGCAGTCAGTTAGTCACTAAAGCAGTCAGTCAGTCTCAGTCAGTCAGTCAGTCAGTCAGTCCAGTCCAGTCTCAGTCAGTCAGTCAGTCAGTCTCGGTCAGTCAGTCAGTCAGTCATTCAGTCAGTCAGTCAGTCAGGCAGTCAGTCAGTCGGTCAGCCTTATTCAGTCAGTCTGTCAGTCAGTCAGTCAGCCTTATTCAGTCAGTCTGTCAGTCAGTCAGTTAGTCAGTCAAGCAGTCAGTCAGGTAGTCAAGCAGTCAGTCAGTCAGTGTCAGTCAGTCATTTAGTCATTCAGTCAGTCAGTGAAATAGCCAGTCAGAGAGTCAAGCAGTCAGTCAGTCAGACAGTCTCAGTCAGTCAGTTAGTCAGTCAGTCAGTCAGTCCAGTCAGTCAGTCACTCAGTCAGTCAGTTAGTCCTTCAGCCAGTCAGTCAAGCAGTCAGTCATTTAGTCTCAGTCAGTCAGTCATTCAGTCAGTCAGTCAGTCAGGCAGTCAGTCAGTCAGTCAGTCGGTCAGTCCTATGCAGTCAGTTAGTCACTAAAGCAGTCAGTCAGTCTCAGTCAGTCAGTCCAGTCCAGTCTCAGTCAGTCAGTCAGTCAGTCTCGGTCAGTCAGTCAGTCAGTCATTCAGTCAGTCAGTCAGTCAGGCAGTCAGTCATTCGGTCAGCCTTATTCAGTCAGTCTGTCAGTCAGTCAGTCAGTCAGCCTTATTCAGTCAGTCTGTCAGTCATCCTTATTCAGTCAGTCTGTCAGTCAGTCAGTCGGTCAGTCCTGTCCAGTCAGTTAGTCAGTCAAGCAGTCAGTCAGGTAGTCAAGCAGTCAGTCAGTCAGTGTCAGTCAGTCATTTAGTCATTCAGTCAGTCAGTGAAATAGCCAGTCAGAGAGTCAAGCAGTCAGTCAGTCAGTCTCAGTCAGTCAGTTAGTCAGTCAGTCAGTCAGTCAGTCAGTCAGTCCAGTCTCAGTCAGTCAGGCAGTTAGTCAGTCAGTCTCGGTCAGTCAGTGAGTCAGTCAGTCAGTATCAGTCAGTCAGTGAGTCAGTCTGTCAGTCAGGCAGTATCAGTCAGGCAGTAAGACTCCGCTCGACAGAACTCCGATAGCCTCATGGCTAGACCGCTGGTCTTCCAAGCGAGTGGCCTGGGTTCGAGTCCCAGCCGGAGGGAATATCTTCAATGTATATATTTCTTTTCTAATTTGAAAATTCTTTTTTTTTTCAATTTCTTTCCTTTGCAATTATTGATTATTTATGTAGGGAAGAAAATTCTGAGTCAGTTTAATTTTTCGACACGAAGATTTCAAAGTGTTTAAATAAACAATTACCAAGGTGCATTTTTTGTTTTTATTATATTTAAAACTCCCACCGACAGAGCTCCCATAGACTAATGGCTAGAGTGTTAGGCTTCCAAGCGAGTGGCCCTGGGTTCGAGTCCCAGCCTGAACGAAAATCTTCAATGTATACTTTTAGTTTCTAATTTGAAATTTCTTCTTCTTTTTTTTTAATTTTTCTCTTTTGCGAATATTGATTATTTATGTATGGAGAAAAATTCTGAGTCAGTTTAATTATTCGACCTGTAAATTTCAAAGTGTTTGAATCAATAATTACCAAGGTGTATTTTTTGTTTTTATTATATTTAAGACTTCCATCGACAGAGCTCCGATAGCCTAATGGCTAGACCGTTGGGTTCCTAGCGCGTGGTACTGGGTTCGAGTCCCGGCCGGAAAGGAAATCTTAAATGCAAATATTTTTTTCTAATTTTATAATTCTTTTTTTTTATTTTTCCCTTTTGCGAAGTCAGTCAGTCAGTCTGACAGTCAATCAGTCAAGCACTCAGTCATTCAGTCTCAGTCAGTCAGTCCAGTCAGTCAGTCACTCAGTCAGTCAGTTAGTCCTTCAGCCAGTCAGTCAAGCAGTCAGTCATTTAGTCTCAGTCAGTCAGTCATTCAGTCAGTCAGTCAGTCAGGCAGTCAGTCAGTCAGTCAGTCGGTCAGTCCTATGCAGTCAGTTAGTCACTAAAGCAGTCAGTCAGTCTCAGTCAGTCAGTCCAGTCCAGTCTCAGTCAGTCAGTCAGTCAGTCTCGGTCAGTCAGTCAGTCAGTCATTCAGTCAGTCAGTCAGTCAGGCAGTCAGTCATTCGGTCAGCCTTATTCAGTCAGTCTGTCAGTCAGTCAGTCAGTCAGCCTTATTCAGTCAGTCTGTCAGTCATCCTTATTCAGTCAGTCTGTCAGTCAGTCAGTCGGTCAGTCCTGTCCAGTCAGTTAGTCAGTCAAGCAGTCAGTCAGGTAGTCAAGCAGTCAGTCAGTCAGTGTCAGTCAGTCATTTAGTCATTCAGTCAGTCAGTGAAATAGCCAGTCAGAGAGTCAAGCAGTCAGTCAGTCAGTCTCAGTCAGTCAGTTAGTCAGTCAGTCAGTCAGTCAGTCCAGTCTCAGTCAGTCAGGCAGTTAGTCAGTCAGTCTCGGTCAGTCAGTGAGTCAGTCAGTCAGTATCAGTCAGTCAGTGAGTCAGTCTGTCAGTCAGGCAGTATCAGTCAGGCAGTAAGACTCCGCTCGACAGAACTCCGATAGCCTAATGGCTAGACCGCTGGTCTTCCAAGCGAGTGGCCTGGGTTCAAGTCCCAGCCGGAGTGAATATCTTCAATGTATATATTTCTTTTCTAATTTGAAAATTCTTTTTTTTTTCAATTTCTTTCCTTTGCAATTATTGATTATTTATGTAGGGAAGAAAATTCTGAGTCAGTTTAATTTTTCGACACGAAGATTTCAAAGTGTTTAAATAAACAATTACCAAGGTGCATTTTTTGTTTTTATTATATTTAAAACTCCCACCGACAGAGCTCCCATAGACTAATGGCTAGAGTGTTAGGCTTCCAAGCGAGTGGCCCTGGGTTCGAGTCCCAGCCTGAACGAAAATCTTCAATGTATACTTTTAGTTTCTAATTTGAAATTTCTTCTTCTTTTTTTTTAATTTTTCTCTTTTGCGAATATTGATTATTTATGTATGGAGAAAAATTCTGAGTCAGTTTAATTATTCGACCTGTAAATTTCAAAGTGTTTGAATCAATAATTACCAAGGTGTATTTTTTGTTTTTATTATATTTAAGACTTCCATCGACAGAGCTCCGATAGCCTAATGGCTAGACCGTTGGGTTCCTAGCGCGTGGTACTGGGTTCGAGTCCCGGCCGGAAAGGAAATCTTAAATGCAAATACTTTTTTCTAATTTTATAATTCTTTTTTTTTATTTTTCCCTTTTGCGAAGTCAGTCAGTCAGTCTGACAGTCAATCAGTCAAGCACTCAGTCATTCAGTCTCAGTCAGTCAGTCCAGTCAGTCAGTCCAGTCAGTCAGTCACTCAGTCAGTCAGTTAGTCCTTCAGCCAGTCAGTCAAGCAGTCAGTCATTTAGTCTCAGTCAGTCAGTCATTCAGTCAGTCAGTCAGTCAGTCGGTCAGTCCTGTGCAGTCAGTTAGTCACTAAAGCAGTCAATCAGTCTCAGTCAGTCAGTCAGTCAGTCAGTCCAGTCCAGTCTCAGTCAGTCAGTCAGTCAGTCTCGGTCAGTCAGTCAGTCAGTCATTCAGTCAGTCAGTCAGTCAGGCAGTCAGTCATTCGGTCAGCCTTATTCAGTCAGTCTGTCAGTCAGTCAGTCAGTCAGCCTTATTCAGTCAGTCTCTCAGTCATCCTTATTCAGTCAGTCTGTCAGTCAGTCAGTCGGTCAGTCCTGTCCAGTCAGTTAGTCAGTCAAGCAGTCAGTCAGGTAGTCAAGCAGTCAGTCAGTCAGTGTCAGTCAGTCATTTAGTCATTCAGTCAGTCAGTGAAATAGCCAGTCAGAGAGTCAAGCAGTCAGTCAGTCAGTCTCAGTCAGTCAGTTAGTCAGTCAGTCAGTCAGTCAGTCAGTCAGTCCAGTCTCAGTCAGTCAGGCAGTTAGTCAGTCAGTCTCGGTCAGTCAGTGAGTCAGTCAGTCAGTATCAGTCAGTCAGTGAGTCAGTCTGTCAGTCAGGCAGTATCAGTCAGGCAGTAAGACTCCGCTCGACAGAACTCCGATAGCCTAATGGCTAGACCGCTGGTCTTCCAAGCGAGTGGCCTGGGTTCGAGTCCCAGCCGGAGTGAATATCTTCAATGTATATATTTCTTTTCTAATTTGAAAATTCTTTTTTTTTTCAATTTCTTTCCTTTGCAATTATTGATTATTTATGTAGGGAAGAAAATTCTGAGTCAGTTTAATTTTTCGACACGAAGATTTCAAAGTGTTTAAATAAACAATTACCAAGGTGCATTTTTTGTTTTTATTATATTTAAAACTCCCACCGACAGAGCTCCCATAGACTAATGGCTAGAGTGTTAGGCTTCCAAGCGAGTGGCCCTGGGTTCGAGTCCCAGCCTGAACGAAAATCTTCAATGTATACTTTTAGTTTCTAATTTGAAATTTCTTCTTCTTTTTTTTTAATTTTTCTCTTTTGCGAATATTGATTATTTATGTATGGAGAAAAATTCTGAGTCAGTTTAATTATTCGACCTGTAAATTTCAAAGTGTTTGAATCAATAATTACCAAGGTGTATTTTTTGTTTTTATTATATTTAAGACTTCCATCGACAGAGCTCCGATAGCCTAATGGCTAGACCGTTGGGTTCCTAGCGCGTGGTACTGGGTTCGAGTCCCGGCCGGAAAGGAAATCTTAAATGCAAATATTTTTTTCTAATTTTATAATTCTTTTTTTTTATTTTTCCCTTTTGCGAAGTCAGTCAGTCAGTCTGACAGTCAATCAGTCAAGCACTCAGTCATTCAGTCTCAGTCAGTCAGTCCAGTCAGTCAGTCACTCAGTCAGTCAGTTAGTCCTTCAGCCAGTCAGTCAAGCAGTCAGTCATTTAGTCTCAGTCAGTCAGTCATTCAGTCAGTCAGTCAGTCAGGCAGTCAGTCAGTCAGTCAGTCGGTCAGTCCTATGCAGTCAGTTAGTCACTAAAGCAGTCAGTCAGTCTCAGTCAGTCAGTCCAGTCCAGTCTCAGTCAGTCAGTCAGTCAGTCTCGGTCAGTCAGTCAGTCAGTCATTCAGTCAGTCAGTCAGTCAGGCAGTCAGTCATTCGGTCAGCCTTATTCAGTCAGTCTGTCAGTCAGTCAGTCAGTCAGCCTTATTCAGTCAGTCTGTCAGTCATCCTTATTCAGTCAGTCTGTCAGTCAGTCAGTCGGTCAGTCCTGTCCAGTCAGTTAGTCAGTCAAGCAGTCAGTCAGGTAGTCAAGCAGTCAGTCAGTCAGTGTCAGTCAGTCATTTAGTCATTCAGTCAGTCAGTGAAATAGCCAGTCAGAGAGTCAAGCAGTCAGTCAGTCAGTCTCAGTCAGTCAGTTAGTCAGTCAGTCAGTCAGTCAGTCCAGTCTCAGTCAGTCAGGCAGTTAGTCAGTCAGTCTCGGTCAGTCAGTGAGTCAGTCAGTCAGTATCAGTCAGTCAGTGAGTCAGTCTGTCAGTCAGGCAGTATCAGTCAGGCAGTAAGACTCCGCTCGACAGAACTCCGATAGCCTAATGGCTAGACCGCTGGTCTTCCAAGCGAGTGGCCTGGGTTCGAGTCCCAGCCGGAGTGAATATCTTCAATGTATATATTTCTTTTCTAATTTGAAAATTCTTTTTTTTTTCAATTTCTTTCCTTTGCAATTATTGATTATTTATGTAGGGAAGAAAATTCTGAGTCAGTTTAATTTTTCGACACGAAGATTTCAAAGTGTTTAAATAAACAATTACCAAGGTGCATTTTTTGTTTTTATTATATTTAAAACTCCCACCGACAGAGCTCCCATAGACTAATGGCTAGAGTGTTAGGCTTCCAAGCGAGTGGCCCTGGGTTCGAGTCCCAGCCTGAACGAAAATCTTCAATGTATACTTTTAGTTTCTAATTTGAAATTTCTTCTTCTTTTTTTTTAATTTTTCTCTTTTGCGAATATTGATTATTTATGTATGGAGAAAAATTCTGAGTCAGTTTAATTATTCGACCTGTAAATTTCAAAGTGTTTGAATCAATAATTACCAAGGTGTATTTTTTGTTTTTATTATATTTAAGACTTCCATCGACAGAGCTCCGATAGTCTAATGGCTAGACCGTTGGGTTCCTAGCGCGTGGTACTGGGTTCGAGTCCCGGCCGGAAAGGAAATCTTAAATGCAAATATTTTTTTCTAATTTTATAATTCTTTTTTTTTATTTTTCCCTTTTGCGAAGTCAGTCAGTCAGTCTGACAGTCAATCAGTCAAGCACTCAGTCATTCAGTCTCAGTCAGTCAGTCCAGTCAGTCAGTCACTCAGTCAGTCAGTTAGTCCTTCAGCCAGTCAGTCAAGCAGTCAGTCATTTAGTCTCAGTCAGTCAGTCATTCAGTCAGTCAGTCAGTCAGTCAGTCGGTCAGTCCTGTGCAGTCAGTTAGTCACTAAAGCAGTCAATCAGTCTCAGTCAGTCAGTCAGTCAGTCAGTCAGTCCAGTCCAGTCTCAGTCAGTCAGTCAGTCAGTCTCGGTCAGTCAGTCAGTCAGTCATTCAGTCAGTCAGTCAGTCAGGCAGTCAGTCAGTCGGTCAGCCTTATTCAGTCAGTCTGTCAGTCAGTCAGTCAGTCAGCCTTATTCAGTCAGTCTGTCAGTCATCCTTATTCAGTCAGTCTGTCAGTCAGTCAGTCAGTCAGCCTTATTCAGTCAGTCTGTCAGTCATCCTTATTCAGTCAGTCTGTCAGTCAGTCAGTCGGTCAGTCCTGTCCAGTCAGTTAGTCAGTCAAGCAGTCAGTCAGGTAGTCAAGCAGTTAGTCAGTCAGTGTCAGTCAGTCATTTAGTCATTCAGTCAGTCAGTGAAATAGCCAGTCAGAGAGTCAAGCAGTCAGTCAGTCAGTCTCAGTCAGTCAGTTAGTCAGTCAGTCAGTCAGTCAGTCAGTCAGTCCAGTCTCAGTCAGTCAGGCAGTTAGTCAGTCAGTCTCGGTCAGTCAGTGAGTCAGTCAGTCAGTATCAGTCAGTCAGTGAGTCAGTCTGTCAGTCAGGCAGCATCAGTCAGGCAGTAAGACTCCGCTCGACAGAACTCCGATAGCCTAATGGCTAGACCGCTGGTCTTCCAAGCGAGTGGCCTGGGTTCGAGTCCCAGCCGGAGCGAATATCTTCAATGTATATATTTCTTTTATAATTTGAAAATTCTTTTTTTTTTCAATTTCTTTCCTTTGCAATTATTGATTATTTATGTAGGGAAGAAAATTCTGAGTCAGTTTAATTTTTCGACACGAAGATTTCAAAGTGTTTAAATAAACAATTTCCAAGGTGCATTTTTTGTTTTTATTATATTTAAAACTCCCACCGACAGAGCTCCCATAGACTAATGGCTAGAGTGTTAGGCTTCCAAGCGAGTGGCCCTGGGTTCGAGTCCCAGCCTGAACGAAAATCTTCAATGTATACTTTTAGTTTCTAATTTGAAATTTCTTCTTCTTTTTTTTTAATTTTTCTCTTTTGCGAATATTGATTATTTATGTAGGGAGAAAAATTCTGAGTCAGTTTAATTATTCGACCTGTAAATTTCAAAGTGCTTGAATCAATAATTACCAAGGTGCATTTTTTGTTTTTATTATATTTAAGACTTCCATCGACAGAGCTCCGATAGCCTAATGGCTAGACCGTTGGGTTCCTAGCGCGTGGTACTGGGTTCGAGTCCCGGCCGGAAATTAAATCTTAAATGCAAATATTTTTTTCTAATTTTATAATTCTTTTTTTTTTTATTTTTCCCTTTTGCGAAGTCAGTCAGTCAGTCTGACAGTCAATCAATCAAGCACTCAGTCATTCAGTCTCAGTCAGTCAGTCCAGTCAGTCAGTCACTCAGTCAGTCAGTTAGTCCTTCAGCCAGTCAGTCAAGCAGTCAGTCATTTAGTCTCAGTCAGTCAGTCATTCAGTCAGTCAGTCAGTCAGTCAGTCGGTCAGTCCTGTGCAGTCAGTTAGTCACTAAAGCAGTCAGTCTCAGTCAGTCAGTCAGTCAGTCAGTCCAGTCCAGTCTCAGTCAGTCAGTCAGTCAGTCTCGGTCAGTCAGTCAGTCAGTCAGTCAGTCAGGCAGTCAGTCAGTCGGTTAGCCTTATTCAGTCAGTCTGTCAGTCAGTCAGTCAGTCAGCCTTATTCAGTCAGTCTGTCAGTCATCCTTATTCAGTCAGTCTGTCAGTCAGTCAGTCAGTCAGCCTTATTCAGTCAGTCTGTCAGTCATCCTTATTCAGTCAGTCTGTCAGTCAGTCAGTCGGTCAGTCCTGTCCAGTCAGTTAGTCAGTCAAGCAGTCAGTCAGTCAGTGTCAGTCAGTCATTTAGTCATTCAGTCAGTCAGTGAAATAGCCAGTCAGAGAGTCAAGCAGTCAGTCAGTCAGTCTCAGTCAGTCAGTTTGTCAGTCAGTCAGTCAGTCAGTCAGTCAGTCCAGTCTCAGTCAGTCAGGCAGTTAGTCAGTCAGTCTCGGTCAGTCAGTGAGTCAGTCAGTCAGTATCAGTCAGTCAGTGAGTCAGTCTGTCAGTCAGGCAGTATCAGTCAGGCAGTAAGACTCCGCTCGACAGAACTCCGATAGCCTAATGGCTAGACCGCTGGTCTTCCAAGCGAGTGGCCTGGGTTCGAGTCCCAGCCGGAGCGAATATCTTTAATGTATATATTTCTTTTATAATTTGAAAATTCTTTTTTTTTTTCAATTTCTTTCCTTTGCAATTATTGATTATTTATGTAGGGAAGAAAATTCTGAGTCAGTTTAATTTTTCGACACGAAGATTTCAAAGTGTTTAAATAAACAATTACCAAGGTGCATTTTTTGTTTTTATTATATTTAAAACTCCCACCGACAGAGCTCCCATAGACTAATGGCTAGAGTGTTAGGCTTCCAAGCGAGTGGCCCTGGGTTCGAGTCCCAGCCTGAACGAAAATCTTCAATGTATACTTTTAGTTTCTAATTTGAAATTTCTTCTTCTTTTTTTTTTAATTTTTCTCTTTTGCGAATATTGATTATTTATGTAGGGAGAAAAATTCTGAGTCAGTTTAATTATTCGACCTGTAAATTTCAAAGTGTTTGAATCAATAATTACCAAGGTGCATTTTTTGTTTTTATTATATTTAAGACTTCCATCGACAGAGCTCCGATAGCCTAATGGCTAGACCGTTGGGTTCCTAGCGCGTGGTACTGGGTTCGAGTCCCGGCCGGAAATTAAATCTTAAATGCAAATATTTTTTTCTAATTTTATAATTCTTTTTTTTTTTATTTTTCCCTTTTGCGAAGTCAGTCAGTCAGTCTGACAGTCAATCAGTCAAGCACTCAGTCATTCAGTCTCAGTCAGTCAGTCCAGTCAGTCAGTCACTCAGTCAGTCAGTTAGTCCTTCAGCCAGTCAGTCAAGCAGTCAGTCATTTAGTCTCAGTCAGTCAGTCATTCAGTCAGTCAGTCAGTCAGTCAGTCGGTCAGTCCTGTGCAGTCAGTTAGTCACTAAAGCAGTCAGTCTCAGTCAGTCAGTCAGTCAGTCAGTCCAGTCCAGTCTCAGTCAGTCAGTCAGTCAGTCTCGGTCAGTCAGTCAGTCAGTCAGTCAGTCAGGCAGTCAGTCAGTCGGTTAGCCTTATTCATTCAGTCTGTCAGTCAGTCAGCCTTATTCAGTCAGTCTGTCAGTCATCCTTATTCAGTCAGTCTGTCAGTCAGTCAGTCAGTCAGCCTTATTCTGTCAGTCTGTCAGTCATCCTTATTCAGTCAGTCTGTCAGTCAGTCAGTCGGTCAGTCCTGTCCAGTCAGTTAGTCAGTCAAGCAGTCAGTCAGTCAGTGTCAGTCAGTCATTTAGTCATTCAGTCAGTCAGTGAAATAGCCAGTCAGAGAGTCAAGCAGTCAGTCAGTCAGTCTCAGTCAGTCAGTTAGTCAGTCAGTCAGTCAGTCAGTCAGTCCAGTCTCAGTCAGTCAGGCAGTTAGTCAGTCAGTCTCGGTCAGTCAGTGAGTCAGTCAGTCAGTATCAGTCAGTCAGTGAGTCAGTCTGTCAGTCAGGCAGTATCAGTCAGGCAGTAAGACTCCGCTCGACAGAGCTCCCATAGACTAATGGCTAGAGTGTTAGGCTTCCAAGCGAGTGGCCCTGGGTTCGAGTCCCAGCCTGAACGAAAATCTTCAATGTATACTTTTAGTTTCTAATTTGAAATTTCTTCTTCTTTTTTTTTAAATTTTTCTCTTTTGCGAATATTGATTATTTATGTAGGGAGAAAAATTCTGAGTCAGTTTAATTATTCGACCTGTAAATTTCAAAGTGTTTGAATCAATAATTACCAAGGTGCATTTTTTGTTTTTATTATATTTAAGACTTCCATCGACAGAGCTCCGATAGCCTAATGGCTAGACCGTTGGGTTCCTAGCGCGTGGTACTGGGTTCGAGTCCCGGCCGGAAAGGAAATCTTAAATGCAAATATTTTTTTCTAATTTTACAATTCTTTTTTTTTATTTTTCCCTTTTGCGAAGTCAGTCAGTCAGTCTGACAGTCAATCAGTCAAGCACTCAGTCATTCAGTCTCAGTCAGTCAGTCCAGTCAGTCAGTCACTCAGTCAGTCAGTTAGTCCTTCAGCCAGTCAGTCAAGCAGTCAGTCATTTAGTCTCAGTCAGTCAGTCATTCAGTCAGTCAGTCAGTCAGTCAGTTAGTCCTTCAGCCAGTCAGTCAAGCAGTCAGTCATTTAGTCTCAGTCAGTCAGTCATTCATTCAGTCAGTCAGTCAGTCAGTCTCGGTCAGTCAGTCAGTCAGTCATTCAGTCAGTCAGTCAGTCAGGCAGTCAGTCATTCGGTCAGCCTTATTCAGTCAGTCTGTCAGTCAGTCAGTCAGTCAGCCTTATTCAGTCAGTCTCTCAGTCATCCTTATTCAGTCAGTCTGTCAGTCAGTCAGTCGGTCAGTCCTGTCCAGTCAGTTAGTCAGTCAAGCAGTCAGTCAGGTAGTCAAGCAGTCAGTCAGTCAGTGTCAGTCAGTCATTTAGTCATTCAGTCAGTCAGTGAAATAGCCAGTCAGAGAGTCAAGCAGTCAGTCAGTCAGTCTCAGTCAGTCAGTTAGTCAGTCAGTCAGTCAGTCAGTCAGTCAGTCCAGTCTCAGTCAGTCAGGCAGTTAGTCAGTCAGTCTCGGTCAGTCAGTGAGTCAGTCAGTCAGTATCAGTCAGTCAGTGAGTCAGTCTGTCAGTCAGGCAGTATCAGTCAGGCAGTAAGACTCCGCTCGACAGAACTCCGATAGCCTAATGGCTAGACCGCTGGTCTTCCAAGCGAGTGGCCTGGGTTCGAGTCCCAGCCGGAGTGAATATCTTCAATGTATATATTTCTTTTCTAATTTGAAAATTCTTTTTTTTTTCAATTTCTTTCCTTTGCAATTATTGATTATTTATGTAGGGAAGAAAATTCTGAGTCAGTTTAATTTTTCGACACGAAGATTTCAAAGTGTTTAAATAAACAATTACCAAGGTGCATTTTTTGTTTTTATTATATTTAAAACTCCCACCGACAGAGCTCCCATAGACTAATGGCTAGAGTGTTAGGCTTCCAAGCGAGTGGCCCTGGGTTCGAGTCCCAGCCTGAACGAAAATCTTCAATGTATACTTTTAGTTTCTAATTTGAAATTTCTTCTTCTTTTTTTTTAATTTTTCTCTTTTGCGAATATTGATTATTTATGTATGGAGAAAAATTCTGAGTGAGTTTAATTATTCGACCTGTAAATTTCAAAGTGTTTGAATCAATAATTACCAAGGTGTATTTTTTGTTTTTATTATATTTAAGACTTCCATCGACAGAGCTCCGATAGCCTAATGGCTAGACCGTTGGGTTCCTAGCGCGTGGTACTGGGTTCGAGTCCCGGCCGGAAAGGAAATCTTAAATGCAAATATTTTTTTCTAATTTTATAATTCTTTTTTTTTATTTTTCCCTTTTGCGAAGTCAGTCAGTCAGTCTGACAGTCAATCAGTCAAGCACTCAGTCATTCAGTCTCAGTCAGTCAGTCCAGTCAGTCAGTCACTCAGTCAGTCAGTTAGTCCTTCAGCCAGTCAGTCAAGCAGTCAGTCATTTAGTCTCAGTCAGTCAGTCATTCAGTCAGTCAGTCAGTCAGTCAGTCGGTCAGTCCTGTGCAGTCAGTTAGTCACTAAAGCAGTCAATCAGTCTCAGTCAGTCAGTCAGTCAGTCCAGTCCAGTCTCAGTCAGTCAGTCAGTCAGTCTCGGTCAGTCAGTCAGTCAGTCATTCAGTCAGTCAGTCAGTCAGGCAGTCAGTCAGTCGGTCAGCCTTATTCAGTCAGTCTGTCAGTCAGTCAGTCAGTCAGCCTTATTCAGTCAGTCTGTCAGTCATCCTTATTCAGTCAGTCTGTCAGTCAGTCAGTCAGTCAGCCTTATTCAGTCAGTCTGTCAGTCATCCTTATTCAGTCAGTCTGTCAGTCAGTCAGTCGGTCAGTCCTGTCCAGTCAGTTAGTCAGTCAAGCAGTCAGTCAGGTAGTCAAGCAGTTAGTCAGTCAGTGTCAGTCAGTCATTTAGTCATTCAGTCAGTCAGTGAAATAGCCAGTCAGAGAGTCAAGCAGTCAGTCAGTCAGTCTCAGTCAGTCAGTTAGTCAGTCAGTCAGTCAGTCAGTCAGTCAGTCCAGTCTCAGTCAGTCAGTCCAGTCTCAGTCAGTCAGGCAGTTAGTCAGTCAGTCTCGGTCAGTCAGTGAGTCAGTCAGTCAGTATCAGTCAGTCAGTGAGTCAGTCTGTCAGTCAGGCAGTATCAGTCAGGCAGTAAGACTCCGCTCGACAGAACTCCGATAGCCTAATGGCTAGACCGCTGGTCTTCCAAGCGAGTGGCCTGGGTTCGAGTCCCAGCCGGAGCGAATATCTTCAATGTATATATTTCTTTTATAATTTGAAAATTCTTTTTTTTTTTCAATTTCTTTCCTTTGCAATTATTGATTATTTATGTAGGGAAGAAAATTCTGAGTCAGTTTAATTTTTCGACACGAAGATTTCAAAGTGTTTAAATAAACAATTACCAAGGTGCATTTTTTGTTTTTATTATATTTAAAACTCCCACCGACAGAGCTCCCATAGACTAATGGCTAGAGTGTTAGGCTTCCAAGCGAGTGGCCCTGGGTTCGAGTCCCAGCCTGAACGAAAATCTTCAATGTATACTTTTAGTTTCTAATTTGAAATTTCTTCTTCTTTTTTTTTTAATTTTTCTCTTTTGCGAATATTGATTATTTATGTAGGGAGAAAAATTCTGAGTCAGTTTAATTATTCGACCTGTAAATTTCAAAGTGTTTGAATCAATAATTACCAAGGTGCATTTTTTGTTTTTATTATATTTAAGACTTCCATCGACAGAGCTCCGATAGCCTAATGGCTAGACCGTTGGGTTCCTAGCGCGTGGTACTGGGTTCGAGTCCCGGCCGGAAATTAAATCTTAAATGCAAATATTTTTTTCTAATTTTATAATTCTTTTTTTTTTTATTTTTCCCTTTTGCGAAGTCAGTCAGTCAGTCTGACAGTCAATCAATCAAGCACTCAGTCATTCAGTCTCAGTCAGTCAGTCCAGTCAGTCAGTCACTCAGTCAGTCAGTTAGTCCTTCAGCCAGTCAGTCAAGCAGTCAGTCATTTAGTCTCAGTCAGTCAGTCATTCAGTCAGTCAGTCAGTCAGTCAGTCGGTCAGTCCTGTGCAGTCAGTTAGTCACTAAAGCAGTCAGTCTCAGTCAGTCAGTCAGTCAGTCAGTCCAGTCCAGTCTCAGTCAGTCAGTCAGTCAGTCTGGGTCAGTCAGTCAGTCAGTCAGTCAGTCAGGCAGTCAGTCAGTCGGTTAGCCTTATTCAGTCAGTCTGTCAGTCAGTCAGTCAGTCAGCCTTATTCAGTCAGTCTGTCAGTCATCCTTATTCAGTCAGTCTGTCAGTCAGTCAGTCAGTCAGCCTTATTCAGTCAGTCTGTCAGTCATCCTTATTCAGTCAGTCTGTCAGTCAGTCAGTCGGTCAGTCCTGTCCAGTCAGTTAGTCAGTCAAGCAGTCAGTCAGTCAGTGTCAGTCAGTCATTTAGTCATTCAGTCAGTCAGTGAAATAGCCAGTCAGAGAGTCAAGCAGTCAGTCAGTCAGTCTCAGTCAGTCAGTTTGTCAGTCAGTCACTCAGTCAGTCAGTCAGTCCAGTCTCAGTCAGTCAGGCAGTTAGTCAGTCAGTCTCGGTCAGTCAGTGAGTCAGTCAGTCAGTATCAGTCAGTCAGTGAGTCAGTCTGTCAGTCAGGCAGTATCAGTGAGGCAGTAAGACTCCGCTCGACAGAACTCCGATAGCCTAATGGCTAGACCGCTGGTCTTCCAAGCGAGTGGCCTGGGTTCGAGTCCCAGCCGGAGCGAATATCTTCAATGTATATATTTCTTTTATAATTTGAAAATTCTTTTTTTTTTCAATTTCTTTCCTTTGCAATTATTGATTATTTATGTAGGGAAGAAAATTCTGAGTCAGTTTAATTTTTCGACACGAAGATTTCAAAGTGTTTAAATAAACAATTACCAAGGTGCATTTTTTGTTTTTATTATATTTAAAACTCCCACCGACAGAGCTCCCATAGACTAATGGCTAGAGTGTTAGGCTTCCAAGCGAGTGGCCCTGGGTTCGAGTCCCAGCCTGAACGAAAATCTTCAATGTATACTTTTAGTTTCTAATTTGAAATTTCTTCTTCTTTTTTTTTTAATTTTTCTCTTTTGCGAATATTGATTATTTATGTAGGGAGAAAAATTCTGAGTCAGTTTAATTATTCGACCTGTAAATTTCAAAGTGTTTGAATCAATAATTACCAAGGTGCATTTTTTGTTTTTATTATATTTAAGACTTCCATCGACAGAGCTCCGATAGCCTAATGGCTAGACCGTTGGGTTCCTAGCGCGTGGTACTGGGTTCGAGTCCCGACCGGAAATTAAATCTTAAATGCAAATATTTTTTTCTAATTTTATAATTCTTTTTTTTTTATTTTTCCCTTTTGCGAAGTCAGTCAGTCAGTCTGACAGTCAATCAGTCAAGCACTCAGTCATTCAGTCTCAGTCAGTCAGTCCAGTCAGTCAGTCACTCAGTCAGTCAGTTAGTCCTTCAGCCAGTCAGTCAAGCAGTCAGTCATTTAGTCTCAGTCAGTCAGTCATTCAGTCAGTCAGTCAGTCAGTCAGTCGGTCAGTCCTGTGCAGTCAGTTAGTCACTAAAGCAGTCAGTCTCAGTCAGTCAGTCAGTCAGTCCAGTCCAGTCTCAGTCAGTCAGTCAGTCAGTCTCGGTCAGTCAGTCAGTCAGTCAGTCAGTCAGGCAGTCAGTCAGTCGGTTAGCCTTATTCAGTCAGTCTGTCAGTCAGTCAGTCAGTCAGCCTTATTCAGTCAGTCTGTCAGTCATCCTTATTCAGTCAGTCTGTCAGTCAGTCAGTCAGTCAGCCTTATTCAGTCAGTCTGTCAGTCATCCTTATTCAGTCAGTCTGTCAGTCAGTCAGTCGGTCAGTCCTGTCCAGTCAGTTAGTCAGTCAAGCAGTCAGTCAGTGTCAGTCAGTCATTTAGTCATTCAGTCAGTCAGTGAAATAGCCAGTCAGAGAGTCAAGCAGTCAGTCAGTCAGTCTCAGTCAGTCAGTTAGTCAGTCAGTCAGTCAGTCAGTCAGTCCAGTCTCAGTCAGTCAGGCAGTTAGTCAGTCAGTCTCGGTCAGTCAGTGAGTCAGTCAGTCAGTATCAGTCAGTCAGTGAGTCAGTCTGTCAGTCAGGCAGTATCAGTCAGGCAGTAAGACTCCGCTCGACAGAACTCCGATAGCCTAATGGCTAGACCGCTGGTCTTCCAAGCGAGTGGCCTGGGTTCGAGTCCCAGCCGGAGCGAATATCTTTAATGTATATATTTCTTTTCTAATTTGAAAATTCTTTTTTTTCCAATTTCTTTCCTTTGCAATTATTGATTATTTATGTAGGGAAGAAAATTCTGAGTCAGTTTAATTTTTCGACACGAAGATTTCAAAGTGTTTAAATAAACAATTACCAAGGTGCATTTTTTGTTTTTATTATATTTAAAACTCCCACCGACAGAGCTCCCGTAGACTAATGGCTAGAGTGTTAGGCTTCCAAGCGAGTGGCCCTGTTTTCGAGTCCCAGCCTGAACGAAAATCTTCAATGTATACTTTTAGTTTCTAATTTGAAATTTCTTCTTCTTTTTTTTTAAATTTTTCTCTTTTGCGAATATTGATTATTTATGTAGGGAGAAAAATTCTGAGTCAGTTTAATTATTCGACCTGTAAATTTCAAAGTGTTTGAATCAATAATTACCAAGGTGCATTTTTTGTTTTTATTATATTTAAGACTTCCATCGACAGAGCTCCGATAGCCTAATGGCTAGACCGTTGGGTTCCTAGCGCGTGGTACTGGGTTCGAGTCCCGGCCGGAAAGGAAATCTTAAATGCAAATATTTTTTTCTAATTTTACAATTCTTTTTTTTTTATTTTTCCCTTTTGCGAAGTCAGTCAGTCAGTCTGACAGTCAATCAGTCAAGCACTCAGTCATTCAGTCTCAGTCAGTCAGTCCAGTCAGTCAGTCACTCAGTCAGTCAGTTAGTCCTTCAGCCAGTCAGTCAAGCAGTCAGTCATTTAGTCTCAGTCAGTCAGTCATTCAGTCAGTCAGTCAGTCAGGCAGTCAGTCAGTCAGTCAGTCTCGGTCAGTCAGTCAGTCAGTCAGTCAGTCAGGCAGTCAGTCAGGCAGTCAGTCAGTCGGTCAGCCTTATTCAGTCAGTCTGTCAGTCAGTCAGTCAGTCAGCCTTATTCAGTCAGTCTGTCAGTCATCCTTATTCAGTCAGTCTGTCAGTCAGTCAGTCGGTCAGTCCTGTCCAGTCAGTTAGTCAGTCAAGCAGTCAGTCAGTCAGTGTCAGTCAGTCATTTAGTCATTCAGTCAGTCAGTGAAATAGCCAGTCAGAGAGTCAAGCAGTCAGTCAGTCAGTCTCAGTCAGTCAGTCAGTCAGTCCAGTCTCAGTCAGTCAGGCAGTTAGTCAGTCAGTCTCGGTCAGTCAGTGAGTCAGTCAGTCAGTATCAGTCAGTCAGTGAGTCAGTCTGACAGTCAGGCAGTATCAGTCAGGCAGTAAGACTCCGCTCGACAGAACTCCGATAGCCTAATGGCTAGACCGCTGGTCTTCCAAGCGAGTGGCCTGGGTTCGAGTCCCAGCCGGAGCGAATATCTTCAATGTATATATTTCTTTTCTAATTTGAAAATTCTTTTTTTTTTCAATTTCTTTCCTTTGCAATTATTGATTATTTATGTAGGGAAGAAAATTCTGAGTCAGTTTAATTTTTCGACACGAAGTTTTCAAAGTGTTTAAATAAACAATTACCAAGGTGCATTTTTTGTTTTTATTATATTTAAAACTCCCACCGACAGAGCTCCCATAGACTAATGGCTAGAGTGTTAGGCTTCCAAGCGAGTGGCCCTGGGTTCGAGTCCCAGCCTGAACGAAAATCTTCAATGCATACTTTTAGTTTCTAATTTGAAATTTCTTCTTCTTTTTTTTTTAATTTTTCTCTTTTGCGAATATTGATTATTTATGTAGGGAGAAAAATTCTGAGTCAGTTTAATTATTCGACCTGTAAATTTCAAAGTGTTTGAATCAATAATTACCAAGGTGCATTTTTTGTTTTTATAATATTTAAGACTTCCATCGACAGAGCTCCGATAGCCTAATGGCTAGACCGTTGGGTTCCAAGCGCGTGGTACTGGGTTCGAGTCCCGGCCGGAAAGGAAATCTTAAATGCAAATATTTTTTTCTAATTTTATAATTATTTTTTTTTATTTTTCCCTTTTGCAAAGTCAGTCAGTCAGTCTGACAGTCAATCAGTCAAGCACTGAGTCATTCAGTCTCAGTCAGTCAGTCCAGTCAGTCAGTCACTCAGTCAGTCAGTTAGTCCTTCAGCCAGTCAGTCAAGCAGTCAGTCATTTAGTCTCAGTCAGTCAGTCATTCAGTCAGTCAGTCAGTCAGTCAGGCAGTCAGTCAGTCAGTCAGTCGGTCAGTCCTGTGCAGTCAGTTAGTCACTAAAGCAGTCAGTCAGTCTCAGTCAGTCAGTCAGTCAGTCAGTCCAGTCCAGTCTCAGTCAGTCAGTCAGTCAGTCTCGGTCAGACAGTCAGTCAGTCATTCAGTCAGTCAGTCAGTCAGGCAGTCAGTCAGTCGGTCAGCCTTATTCAGTCAGTCTGTCAGTCAGTCAGTCAGTCGCCTTATTCAGTCAGTCTGTCAGTCATCCTTATTCAGTCAGTCTGTCAGTCAGTCAGTCGGTCAGTCCTGTCCAGTCAGTTAGTCAGTCAAGCAGTCAGTCAGGTAGTCAAGCAGTCAGTCAGTCAGTGTCAGTCAGTCATTTAGTCATTCAGTCAGTCAGTGAAATAGCCAGTCAGAGAGTCAAGCAGTCAGTCAGTCAGTCTCAGTCAGTCAGTTAGTCAGTCAGTCCAGTCTCAGTCAGTCAGGCAGTTAGTCAGTCAGTCTCGGTCAGTCAGTGAGTCAGTCAGTCAGTATCAGTCAGTCAGTGAGTCAGTCTGTCAGTCAGGCAGTATCAGTCAGGCAGTAAGACTCCGCTCGACAGAACTCCGATAGCCTAATGGCTAGACCGCTGGTCTTCCAAGCGAGTGGCCTGGGTTCGAGTCCCAGCCGGAGCGAATATCTTCAATGTATCTATTTCTTTTCTAATTTGAAAATTCTTTTTTTTTCAATTTCTTTCCTTTGCAATTATTGATTATTTATGTAGGGAAGAAAATTCTGAGTCAGTTAAATTTTTCGACACGAAGATTTCGAAGTGTTTAAATAAACAATTACCAAGGTGCATTTTTTGTTTTTATTATATTTAAGACTTCCATCGACAGAGCTCCGATAGCCTAATGGCTAGACCGTTGGGTTCCTAGCGCGTGGTACTGGGTTCGAGTCCCGGCCGGAAAGGAAATCTTAAATGCAAATATTTTTTTCTAATTTTACAATTCTTTTTTTTTATTTTTCCCTTTTGCGAAGTCAGTCAGTCAGTCTGACAGTCAATCAGTCAAGCACTCAGTCATTCAGTCTCAGTCAGTCAGTCCAGTCAGTCAGTCACTCAGTCAGTCAGTTAGTCCTTCAGCCAGTCAGTCAAGCAGTCAGTCATTTAGTCTCAGTCAGTCAGTCATTCAGTCAGTCAGTCAGTCAGGCAGTCAGTCAGTCAGTCAGTCTCGGTCAGTCAGTCAGTCAGTCAGTCAGTCAGGCAGTCAGTCAGGCAGTCAGTCAGTCGGTCAGCCTTATTCAGTCAGTCTGTCAGTCAGTCAGTCAGTCAGCCTTATTCAGTCAGTCTGTCAGTCATCCTTATTCAGTCAGTCTGTCAGTCAGTCAGTCGGTCAGTCCTGTCCAGTCAGTTAGTCAGTCAAGCAGTCAGTCAGTCAGTGTCAGTCAGTCATTTAGTCATTCAGTCAGTCAGTGAAATAGCCAGTCAGAGAGTCAAGCAGTCAGTCAGTCAGTCTCAGTCAGTCAGTCAGTCAGTCAGTCAGTCCAGTCTCAGTCAGTCAGGCAGTTAGTCAGTCAGTCTCGGTCAGTCAGTGAGTCAGTCAGTCAGTATCAGTCAGTCAGTGAGTCAGTCTGACAGTCAGGCAGTATCAGTCAGGCAGTAAGACTCCGCTCGACAGAACTCCGATAGCCTAATGGCTAGACCGCTGGTCTTCCAAGCGAGTGGCCTGGGTTCGAGTCCCAGCCGGAGCGAATATCTTCAATGTATATATTTCTTTTCTAATTTGAAAATTCTTTTTTTTTTCAATTTCTTTCCTTTGCAATTATTGATTATTTATGTAGGGAAGAAAATTCTGAGTCAGTTTAATTTTTCGACACGAAGTTTTCAAAGTGTTTAAATAAACAATTACCAAGGTGCATTTTTTGTTTTTATTATATTTAAAACTCCCACCGACAGAGCTCCCATAGACTAATGGCTAGAGTGTTAGGCTTCCAAGCGAGTGGCCCTGGGTTCGAGTCCCAGCCTGAACGAAAATCTTCAATGCATACTTTTAGTTTCTAATTTGAAATTTCTTCTTCTTTTTTTTTTTAATTTTTCTCTTTTGCGAATATTGATTATTTATGTAGGGAGAAAAATTCTGAGTCAGTTTAATTATTCGACCTGTAAATTTCAAAGTGTTTGAATCAATAATTACCAAGGTGCATTTTTTGTTTTTATAATATTTAAGACTTCCATCGACAGAGCTCCGATAGCCTAATGGCTAGACCGTTGGGTTCCAAGCGCGTGGTACTGGGTTCGAGTCCCGGCCGGAAAGGAAATCTTAAATGCAAATATTTTTTTCTAATTTTATAATTATTTTTTTTTATTTTTCCCTTTTGCAAAGTCAGTCAGTCAGTCTGACAGTCAATCAGTCAAGCACTCAGTCATTCAGTCTCAGTCAGTCAGTCCAGTCAGTCAGTCACTCAGTCAGTCAGTTAGTCCTTCAGCCAGTCAGTCAAGCAGTCAGTCATTTAGTCTCAGTCAGTCAGTCATTCAGTCAGTCAGTCAGTCAGTCAGGCAGTCAGTCAGTCAGTCAGTCGGTCAGTCCTGTGCAGTCAGTTAGTCACTAAAGCAGTCAGTCAGTCTCAGTCAGTCAGTCAGTCAGTCAGTCCAGTCCAGTCTCAGTCAGTCAGTCAGTCAGTCTCGGTCAGACAGTCAGTCAGTCATTCAGTCAGTCAGTCAGTCAGGCAGTCAGTCAGTCGGTCAGCCTTATTCAGTCAGTCTGTCAGTCAGTCTGTCAGTCGCCTTATTCAGTCAGTCTGTCAGTCATCCTTATTCAGTCAGTCTGTCAGTCAGTCAGTCGGTCAGTCCTGTCCAGTCAGTTAGTCAGTCAAGCAGTCAGTCAGGTAGTCAAGCAGTCAGTCAGTCAGTGTCAGTCAGTCATTTAGTCATTCAGTCAGTCAGTGAAATAGCCAGTCAGAGAGTCAAGCAGTCAGTCAGTCAGTCTCAGTCAGTCAGTTAGTCAGTCAGTCCAGTCTCAGTCAGTCAGGCAGTTAGTCAGTCAGTCTCGGTCAGTCAGTGAGTCAGTCAGTCAGTATCAGTCAGTCAGTGAGTCAGTCTGTCAGTCAGGCAGTATCAGTCAGGCAGTAAGACTCCGCTCGACAGAACTCCGATAGCCTAATGGCTAGACCGCTGGTCTTCCAAGCGAGTGGCCTGGGTTCGAGTCCCAGCCGGAGCGAATATCTTCAATGTATCTATTTCTTTTCTAATTTGAAAATTCTTTTTTTTTCAATTTCTTTCCTTTGCAATTATTGATTATTTATGTAGGGAAGAAAATTCTGAGTCAGTTAAATTTTTCGACACGAAGATTTCGAAGTGTTTAAATAAACAATTACCAAGGTGCATTTTTTGTTTTTATTATATTTAAAACTCCCACCGCCCGAGCTCCCATAGACTAATGGCTAGAGTGTTAGGCTTCCAAGCGAGTGGCCCTGGGTTCGAGTCCCAGCCTGAACGAAAATCTTCAATGTATACTTTTAGTTTCTAATTTGAAATTTCTTCTTCTTTTTTTTTTAATTTTTCTCTTTTGCGAATATTGATTATTTATGTAGGGAGAAAAACTCTGAGTCAGTTTAATTATTCGACCTGTAAATTTCAAAGTGTTTGAATCAATAATTACCAAGGTGCATTTTTTGTTTTTATTATATTTAAGACTTCCATCGACAGAGCTCCGATAGCCTAATGGCTAGACCGTTGGGTTCCTAGCGCGTGGTACTGGGTTCGAGTCCCGGCCGGAAAGGAAATCTTAAATGCAAATATTTTTTTCTAATTTTATAATTCTTTTTTTTATTTTTCCCTTTTGCGAAGTCAGTCAGTCAGTCTGACAGTCAATCAGTCAAGCACTCAGTCATTCAGTCTCAGTCAGTCAGTCCAGTCAGTCAGTCACTCAGTCAGTCAGTTAGTCCTTCAGCCAGTCAGTCAAGCAGTCAGTCATTTAGTCTCAGTCAGTCAGTCATTCAGTCAGTCAGTCAGTCAGGCAGTCAGTCAGTCAGTCAGTCGGTCAGTCCTGTGCAGTCAGTTAGTCACTAAAGCAGTCAGTCAATCTCAGTCAGTCAGTCAGTCAGTCAGTCCAGTCCAGTCTCAGTCAGTCAGTCAGTCAGTCTCGGTCAGTCAGTCAGTCAGTCATTCAGTCAGTCAGTCAGTCAGGCAGTCAGTCAGTCGGTCAGCCTTATTCAGTCAGTCTGTCAGTCAGTCAGTCAGTCAGCCTTATTCAGTCAGTCTGTCAGTCATCCTTATTCAGTCAGTCTGTCAGTCAGTCAGTCGGTCAGTCCTGTCCAGTCAGTTAGTCAGTCAAGCAGTCAGTCAGTCAGTGTCAGTCAGTCATTTAGTCATTCAGTCAGTCAGTGAAATAGCCAGTCAGAGAGTCAAGCAGTCAGTCAGTCAGTCTCAGTCAGTCAGTTAGTCAGTCAGTCAGTCAGTCAGTCCAGTCTCAGTCAGTCAGGCAGTTAGTCAGTCAGTCTCGGTCAGTCAGTGAGTCAGTCAGTCAGTATCAGTCAGTCAGTGAGTCAGTCTGTCAATCAGGCAGTATCAGTCAGGCAGTAAGACTCCGCTCGACAGAACTCCGATAGCCTAATGGCTAGACCGCTGGTCTTCCAAGCAAGTGGCCTGGGTTCGAGTCCCAGCCGGAGCGAATATCTTCAATGTATATATTTCTTTTCTAATTTGAAAATTCTTTTTTTTTTCAATTTCTTTCCTTTGCAATTATTGATTATTTATGTAGGGAAGAAAATTCTGAGTCAGTTTAATTTTTCGACACGAAGATTTCAAAGTGTTTAAATAAACAATTACCAAGGTGCATATTTTGTTTTTATTATATTTAAAACTCCCACCGACAGAGCTCCCATAGACTAATGGCTAGAGTGTTAGGCTTCCAAGCGAGTGGCCCTGGGTTCGAGTCCCAGCCTGAACGAAAATCTTCAATGTATACTTTTAGTGTTTAATTTGAAATTTCTTCTTTTTTTTTTAATTTTTCTCTTTTGCGAATATTGATTATTTATGTAGGGAGAAAAATTCTGAGTCAGTTTAATTATTCGACCTGTAAATTTCAAAGTGTTTGAATCAATAATTACCAAGGTGCATTTTTTGTTTTTATTATATTTAAGACTTCCATCGACAGAGCTCCGATACCCTAATGGCTAGACCGTTGGGTTCCAAGCGCGTGGTACTGGGTTCGAGTCCCGGCCGGAAAGGAAATCTTAAATGCAAATATTTTTTTCTAATTTTATAATTATTTTTTTTTTATTTTTCCCTTTTGCGAAGTCAGTCAGTCAGTCTGACAGTCAATCAGTCAAGCACTCAGTCATTCAGTCTCAGTCAGTCAGTCCAGTCAGTCAGTCACTCAGTCAGTCAGTTAGTCCTTCAGCCAGTCAGTCAAGCAGTCAGTCATTTAGTCTCAGTCAGTCATTCATTCAGTCAGTCAGTCAGTCAGGCAGTCAGTCAGTCAGTCAGTCGGTCAGTCCTGTGCAGTCAGTTAGTCACTAAAGCAGTCAGTCCGTCTCAGTCAGTCAGTCAGTCAGTCAGTCTAGTCCAGTCTCAGTCAGTCAGTCAGTCAGTCTCGGTCAGACAGTCAGTCAGTCATTCAGTCAGTCAGTCAGTCAGGCAGTCAGTCAGTCAGTCTCAGTCAGTCAGTTAGTCAGTCAGTCCAGTCTCAGTCAGTCAGTGAAATAGCCAGTCAGAGAGTCAAGCAGTCAGTCAGTCAGTCTCAGTCAGTCAGTTAGTCAGTCAGTCCAGTCTCAGTCAGTCAGGCAGTTAGTCAGTCAGTCTCGGTCAGTCAGTGAGTCAGTATCAGTCAGTCAGTGAGTCAGTCTGTCAGTCAGGCAGTATCAGTCAGGCAGTAAGACTCCGCTCGACAGAACTCCGATAGCCTAATGGCTAGACCGCTGGTCTTCCAAGCGAGTGGCCTGGGTTCGAGTCCCAGCCGGAGCGAATATCTTCAATGTATATATTTCTTTTCTAATTTGAAAATTCTTTTTTTTTTCAATTTCTTTCCTTTGCAATTATTGATTATTTATGTAGGGAAGAAAATTCTGAGTCAGTTTAATTTTTCGACACGAAGTTTTCAAAGTGTTTAAATAAACAATTACCAAGGTGCATTTTTTGTTTTTATTATATTTAAAACTCCCACCGACAGAGCTCCCATAGACTAATGGCTAGAGTGTTAGGCTTCCAAGCGAGTGGCCCTGGGTTCGAGTCCCAGCCTGAACGAAAATCTTCAATGTATACTTTTAGTTTCTAATTTGAAATTTCTTCTTTTTTTTTTTTTAATTTTTCTCTTTTGCGAATATTGATTATTTATGTAGGGAGAAAAATTCTGAGTCAGTTTAATTATTCGACCTGTAAATTTCAAAGTGTTTGAATCAATAATTACCAAGGTGCATTTTTTGTTTTTATTATATTTAAGACTTCCATCGACAGAGCTCCGATAGCCTAATGGCTAGACCGTTGGGTTCCAAGCGCGTGGTACTGGGTTCGAGTCCCGGCCGGAAAGGAAATCTTAAATGCAAATATTTTTTTCTAATTTTATAATTATTTTTTTTTATTTTTCCCTTTTGCAAAGTCAGTCAGTCAGTCTGACAGTCAATCAGTCAAGCACTCAGTCATTCAGTCTCAGTCAGTCAGTCCAGTCAGTCAGTCACTCAGTCAGTCAGTTAGTCCTTCAGCCAGTCAGTCAAGCAGTCAGTCATTTAGTCTCAGTCAGTCAGTCATTCAGTCATTCAGTCAGTCAGGCAGTCAGTCAGTCAGTCAGTCGGTCAGTCCTGTGCAGTCAGTTAGTCACTAAAGCAGTCAGTCAGTCTCAGTCAGTCAGTCAGTCAGTCAGTCCAGTCCAGTCTCAGTCAGTCAGTCAGTCAGTCTCGGTCAGACAGTCAGTCAGTCATTCAGTCAGTCAGTCAGTCAGGCAGTCAGTCAGTCGGTCAGCCTTATTCAGTCAGTCTGTCAGTCAGTCAGTCAGTCGCCTTATTCAGTCAGTCTGTCAGTCATCCTTATTCAGTCAGTCTGTCAGTCAGTCAGTCGGTCAGTCCTGTCCAGTCAGTTAGTCAGTCAAGCAGTCAGTCAGGTAGTCAAGCAGTCAGTCAGTCAGTGTCAGTCAGTCATTTAGTCATTCAGTCAGTCAGTGAAATAGCCAGTCAGAGAGTCAAGCAGTCAGTCAGTCAGTCTCAGTCAGTCAGTTAGTCAGTCAGTCCAGTCTCAGTCAGTCAGGCAGTTAGTCAGTCAGTCTCGGTCAGTCAGTGAGTCAGTCAGTCAGTATCAGTCAGTCAGTGAGTCAGTCTGTCAGTCAGGCAGTATCAGTCAGGCAGTAAGACTCCGTTCGACAGAACTCCGATAGCCTAATGGCTAGACCGCTGGTCTTCCAAGCGAGTGGCCTGGGTTCGAGTCCCAGCCGGAGCGAATATCTTTAATGTATCTATTTCTTTTCTAATTTGAAAATTCTTTTTTTTTCAATTTCTTTCTTTTGCAATTATTGATTATTTATGTAGGGAAGAAAATTCTGAGTCAGTTAAATTTTTCGACACGAAGATTTCGAAGTGTTTAAATAAACAATTACCAAGGTGCATTTTTTGTTTTTATTATATTTAAAACTCCCACCGACCGAGCTCCCATAGACTAATGGCTAGAGTGTTAGGCTTCCAAGCGAGTGGCCCTGGGTTCGAGTCCCAGCCTGAACGAAAATCTTCAATGTATACTTTTAGTTTCTAATTTGAAATTTCTTCTTCTTTTTTTTTTAATTTTTCTCTTTTGCGAATATTGATTATTTATGTAGGGAGAAAAACTCTGAGTCAGTTTAATTATTCGACCTGTAAATTTCAAAGTGTTTGAATCAATAATTACCAAGGTGCATTTTTTGTTTTTATTATATTTAAGACTTCCATCGACAGAGCTCCGATAGCCTAATGGCTAGACCGTTGGGTTCCTAGCGCGTGGTACTGGGTTCGAGTCCCGGCCGGAAAGGAAATCTTAAATGCAAATATTTTTTTCTAATTTTATAATTCTTTTTTTTTTATTTTTCCCTTTTGCGAAGTCAGTCAGTCAGTCTGACAGTCAATCAGTCAAGCACTCAGTCATTCAGTCTCAGTCAGTCAGTCCAGTCAGTCAGTCACTCAGTCAGTCAGTTAGTCCTTCAGCCAGTCAGTCAAGCAGTCAGTCATTTAGTCTCAGTCAGTCAGTCATTCAGTCAGTCAGTCAGTCAGGCAGTCAGTCAGTCAGTCAGTCGGTCAGTCCTGTGCAGTCAGTTAGTCACTAAAGCAGTCAGTCAGTCTCAGTCAGTCAGTCAGTCAGTCAGTCCAGTCCAGTCTCAGTCAGTCAGTCAGTCAGTCTCGGTCAGTGAGTCAGTCAGTCATTCAGTCAGTCAGTCAGTCAGGCAGTCAGTCAGTCGGTCAGCCTTATTCAGTCAGTCTGTCAGTCAGTCAGTCAGTCAGCCTTATTCAGTCAGTCTGTCAGTCATCCTTATTCAGTCAGTCTGTCAGTCAGTCAGTCGGTCAGTCCTGTCCAGTCAGTTAGTCAGTCAAGCAGTCAGTCAGTCAGTGTCAGTCAGTCATTTAGTCATTCAGTCAGTCAGTGAAATAGCCAGTCAGAGAGTCAAGCAGTCAGTCAGTCAGTCTCAGTCAGTCAGTTAGTCAGTCAGTCAGTCAGTCAGTCAGTCAGTCCAGTCTCAGTCAGTCAGGCAGTTAGTCAGTCAGTCTCGGTCAGTCAGTGAGTCAGTCAGTCAGTATCAGTCAGTCAGTGAGTCAGTCTGTCAATCAGGCAGTATCAGTCAGGCAGTAAGACTCCGCTCGACAGAACTCCGATAGCCTAATGGCTAGACCGCTGGTCTTCCAAGCAAGTGGCCTGGGTTCGAGTCCCAGCCGGAGCGAATATCTTCAATGTATATATTTCTTTTCTAATTTGAAAATTCTTTTTTTTTTCAATTTCTTTCCTTTGCAATTATTGATTATTTATGTAGGGAAGAAAATTCTGAGTCAGTTTAATTTTTCGACACGAAGATTTCAAAGTGTTTAAATAAACAATTACCAAGGTGCATTTTTTGTTTTTATTATATTTAAAACTCCCACCGACAGAGCTCCCATAGACTAATGGCTAGAGTGTTAGGCTTCCAAGAGAGTGGCCCTGGGTTCGAGTCCCAGCCTGAACGAAAATCTTCAATGTATACTTTTAGTGTTTAATTTGAAATTTCTTCTTTTTTTTTTAATTTTTCTCTTTTGCGAATATTGATTATTTATGTAGGGAGAAAAATTCTGAGTCAGTTTAATTATTCGACCTGTAAATTTCAAAGTGTTTGAATCAATAATTACCAAGGTGCATTTTTTGTTTTTATTATATTTAAGACTTCCACCGACAGAGCTCCGATACCCTAATGGCTAGACCGTTGGGTTCCAAGCGCGTGGTACTGGGTTCGAGTCCCGGCCGGAAAGGAAATCTTAAATGCAAATATTTTTTTCTAATTTTATAATTATTTTTTTTTTATTTTTCCCTTTTGCGAAGTCAGTCAGTCAGTCTGACAGTCAATCAGTCAAGCACTCAGTCATTCAGTCTCAGTCAGTCAGTCCAGTCAGTCAGTCACTCAGTCAGTCAGTTAGTCCTTCAGCCAGTCAGTCAAGCAGTCAGTCATTTAGTCTCAGTCAGTCAGTCATTCAGTCAGTCAGTCAGTCAGGCAGTCAGCCAGTCAGTCAGTCGGTCAGTCCTGTGCAGTCAGTTAGTCACTAAAGCAGTCAGTCAGTCTCAGTCAGTCAGTCAGTCAGTCAGTCAGTCAGTCAGTCCAGTCCAGTCTCAGTCAGTCAGTCTCGGTCAGTCAGTCAGTCAGTCATTCAGTCAGTCAGTCAGTCAGGCAGTCAGTCAGTCGGTCAGCCTTATTCAGTCAGTCTGTCAGTCAGTCAGTCAGTCAGCCTTATTCAGTCAGTCTGTCAGTCATCCTTATTCAGTCAGTCTGTCAGTCAGTCAGTCGGTCAGTCCTGTCCAGTCAGTTAGTCAGTCAAGCAGTCAGTCAGGTAGTCAAGCAGTCAGTCAGTCAGTGTCAGTCAGTCATTTAGTCATTCAGTCAGTCAGTGAAATAGCCAGTCAGAGAGTCAAGCAGTCAGTCAGTCAGTCTCAGTCAGTCAGTTAGTCAGTCAGTCAGTCAGTCAGTCAGTCAGTCCAGTCTCAATCAGTCAGGCAGTTAGTCAGTCAGTCTCGGTCAGTCAGTGAGTCAGTCAGTCAGTATCAGTCAGTCAGTGAGTCAGTCTGTCAATCAGGCAGTATCAGTCAGGCAGTAAGACTCCGCTCGACAGAACTCCGATAGCCTAATGGCTAGACCGCTGGTCTTCCAAGCAAGTGGCCTGGGTTCGAGTCCCAGCCGGAGCGAATATCTTCAATGTATATATTTCATTTCTAATTTGAAAATTCTTTTTTTTTTCAATTTCTTTCCTTTGCAATTATTGATTATTTATGTAGGGAAGAAAATCTTGAGTCAGTTTAATTTTTCGACACGAAGATTTCAAAGTGTTTAAATAAACAATTACCAAGGTGCATTTTTTGTTTTTATTATATTTAAAACTCCCACCAACAGAGCTCCCATAGACTAATGGCTAGAGTGTTAGGCTTCCAAGCGAGTGGCCCTGGGTTCGAGTCCCAGCCTGAACGAAAATCTTCAATGTATACTTTTAGTTTCTAATTTGAAATTTCTTCTTTTTTTTTTAATTTTTCTCTTTTGCGAATATTGATTATTTATGTAGGGAGAAAAATTCTGAGTCAGTTTAATTATTCGACCTGTAAATTTCAAAGTGTTTGAATCAATAATTACAAAGGTGCATTTTTTGTTTTTATTATATTTAAGACTTCCATCGACAGAGCTCCGATAGCCTAATGGCTAGACCGTTGGGTTCCTAGCGCGTGGTACTGGGTTCGAGTCCCGGCCGGAAAGGAAATCTTAAATGCAAATATTTTTTTCTAATTTTATAATTCTTTTTTTTTTTATTTTTCCCTTTTGCGAAGTCAGTCAGTCAGTCTGACGGTCAATCAGTCAAGCACTCAGTCATTCAGTCTCAGTCAGTCAGGCCAGTCAGTCAGTCACTCAGTCAGTCAGTTAGTCCTTCAGCCAGTCAGTCAAGCAGTGAGTCATTTAGTCTCAGTCAGTCAGTCATTCAGTCAGTCAGTCAGTCAGTCAGTCGGTCAGTCCTGTGCAATCAGTTAGTCACTAAAGCAGTCAGTCAGTCTCAGTCAGTCAGTCAGTCAGTCAGTCCAGTCCAGTCTCAGTCAGTCAGTCAGTCAGTCTCGGTCAGTCAGTCAGTCAGTCATTCAGTCAGTCAGTCAGTCAGGCAGTCAGTCAGTCGGTCAGCCTTATTCAGTCAGTCTGTCAGTCAGTCAGTCAGTCAGCCTTATTCAGTCAGTCTGTCAGTCATCCTTATTCAGTCAGTCTGTCAGTCAGTCAGTCAGTCAGCCTTATTCAGTCAGTCTGTCAGTCATCCTTATTCAGTCAGTCTGTCAGTCAGTCAGTCGGTCAGTCCTGTCCAGTCAGTTAGTCAGTCAAGCAGTCAGTCAGTCAGTGCCAGTCAGTCATTTGGTCATTCAGTCAGTCAGTGAAATAGCCAGTCAGAGAGTCAAGCAGTCAGTCAGTCAGTCTCAGTCAGTCAGTTAGTCAGTCAGTCAGTCAGTCAGTCAGTCCAGTCAGTCAGGCAGTTAGTCAGTCAGTCTCGGTCAGTCAGTGAGTCAGTCAGTCAGTATCAGTCAGTCAGTGAGTCAGTCTGTCAGTCAGGCAGTATCAGTCAGGCAGTAAGACTCTGCTCGACAGAACTCCGATAGCCTAATGGCTAGACCGCTGGTCTTCCAAGCGAGTGGCCTGGGTTCGAGTCCCAGCCGGAGCGAATATCTTCAATGTATATGTTTCTTTTCTTATTTGAAAATTCTTTTTTTTTCAATTTCTTTCCTTTGCAATTATTGATTATTTATGTAGGGAAGAAAATTCTGAGTCAGTTTAATTTTTCGACACGAAGTTTTCAAAGTGTTTAAATAAACAATTACCAAGGTGCATTTTTTGTTTTTATTATATTTAAAACTCCCACCGACAGAGCTCCCTTAGACTAATGGCTAGAGTGTTAGGCTTCCAAGCGAGTGGCCCTGGGTTCGAGTCCCAGCATGAACGAAAATCTTCAATGTATACTTTTAGTTTCTAATTTGAAATTTCTTCTTCTATTTTTTTTAATTTTTCTTTTTTGCGAATGTTGATTATTTATGTAGGGAGAAAAATTCTGAGTCAGTTTAATTATTCGACCTCTAAATTTCAAAGTGTTTGAATCAATAATTACCAAGGTGCATTTTTTGTTTTTATTATATTTAAGACTTCCATCGACAGAGCTCCGATAGCCTAATTGCTAGACCGTTGGGTTCCTAGCGCGAGGTACTGGGTTCGAGTCCCGGCCGGAAAGGAAATCTTAAATGCAAATATTTTTTTCTAATTTTATAATTCTTTTTTTTTATTTTTCCCTTTTGCGAAGTCAGTCAGTCAGTCTGACAGTCAATCAGTCAAGCACTCAGTCATTCAGTCTCAGTCAGTCAGTCCAGTCAGTCAGTCACTCAGTCAGTCAGTTAGTCCTTCAGCCAGTCAGTCAAGCAGTCAGTCATTTAGTCTCAGTCAGTCAGTCATTCAGTCAGTCAGTCAGTCAGGCAGTCATTCAGTCAGTCAGTCGGTCAGTCCTGTGCAGTCAGTTAGTCACTAAAGCAGTCAGTCAGTCTCAGTCAGTCAGTCAGCAGTCAGTCCAGTCTAGTCTCAGTCAGTCAGTCAGTCAGTCTCGGTCAGTCAGTCAGTCAGTCATTCAGTCAGTCAGTCAGTCAGGCAGTCAGTCAGTCGGTCAGCCTTATTCAGTCAGTCTGTCAGTCAGTCAGTCAGTCAGCCTTATTCAGTCAGTCTGTCAGTCATCCTTATTCAGTCAGTCTGTCAGTCAGTCAGTCGGTCAGTCCTGTCCAGTCAGTTAGTCAGTCAAGCAGTCAGTCAGGTAGTCAAGCAGTCAGTCAGTCAGTGTCAGTCAGTCATTTAGTCATTCAGTCAGTCAGTGAAATAGCCAGTCAGAGACTCAAGCAGTCAGTCAGTCAGTCTCAGTCAGTCAGTTAGTCAGTCAGTCAGTCAGTCAGTCAGTCCAGTCTCAGTCAGTCAGGCAGTTAGTCAGTCAGTCTCGGTCAGTCAGTGAGTCAGTCAGTCAGTATCAGTCAGTCAGTGAGTCAGTCTGTCAGTCAGGCAGTATCATTCAGGCAGAAAGACTCCGCTCGACAGAACTCCGATAGCCTAATGGCTAGACCGCTGGTCTTCCAAGAGAGTGGCCTGGGTTCGAGTCCCAGCCGGAGCGAATATCTTCAATGTATATATTTCTTTTCTAATTTGAAAATTCTTTTTTTTTCAATTTCTTTCCTTTGCAATTATTGATTATTTATGTAGGGAAGAAAATTCTGAGTCAGTTTAATTTTTCGACACGAAGTTTTCAAAGTGTTTAAATAAACAATTACCAAGGTGCATTTTTTGTTTTTATTATATTTAAAACTCCCACCGACAGAGCTCCCATAGACTAATGGCTAGAGTGTTAGGCTTCCAAGCGAGTGGCCCTGGGTTCGAGTCCCAGCCTGAACGAAAATCTTCAATGTGTACTTTTAGTTTCTAATTTGAAATTTCTTCTTCTTTTTTTTTTAATTTTTCTCTTTTGCGAATATTGATTATTTATGTAGGGAGAAAAATTCTGAGTCAGTTTAATTATTCGACCAGTAAATTTCAAAGTGTTTGAATCAATAATTACCAAGGTGCATTTTTTGTTTTTATTATATTTAAGACTTCCATCGACAGAGCTCCGATAGCCTAATTGCTAGACCGTTGGGTTCCTAGCGCGTGGTACTGGGTTCGAGTCCCGGCCGGAAAGGAAATCTTAAATGCAAATATTTTTTTCTAATTTTATAATTCTTTTTTTTTATTTTTCCCTTTTGCGAAGTCAGTCAGTCAGTCTGACAGTCAATCAGTCAAGCACTCAGTCATTCAGTCTCAGTCAGTCAGTCCAGTCAGTCAGTCACTCAGTCAGTCAGTTAGTCCTTCAGCCAGTCAGTCAAGCAGTCAGTCATTTAGTCTCAGTCAGTCAGTCATTCAGTCAGTCAGTCAGTCAGGCAGTCAGTCAGTCAGTCAGTCGGTCAGTCCTGTGCAGTCAGTTAGTCACTAAAGCAGTCAGTCAGTCTCAGTCAGTCAGTCAGTCAGTCAGTCCAGTCCAGTCTCAGTCAGTCAGTCAGTCAGTCTCGGTCAGTCAGTCAGTCAGTCATTCAGTCAGTCAGTCAGTCAGGCAGTCAGTCAGTCGGTCAGCCTTATTCAGTCAGTCTGTCAGTCAGTCAGTCAGTCAGCCTTATTCAGTCAGTCTGTCAGTCATCCTTATTCAGTCAGTCTGTCAGTCAGTCAGTCGGTCAGTCCTGTCCAGTCAGTTAGTCAGTCAAGCAGTCAGTCAGTCAGTGCCAGTCAGTCATTTGGTCATTCAGTCAGTCAGTGAAATAGCCAGTCAGAGAGTCAAGCAGTCAGTCAGTCAGTCTCAGTCAGTCAGTTAGTCAGTCAGTCAGTCAGTCAGTCAGTCCAGTCAGTCAGGCAGTTAGTCAGTCAGTCTCGGTCAGTCAGTGAGTCAGTCAGTCAGTATCAGTCAGTCAGTGAGTCAGTCTGTCAGTCAGGCAGTATCAGTCAGGCAGTAAGACTCTGCTCGACAGAACTCCGATAGCCTAATGGCTAGACCGCTGGTCTTCCAAGCGAGTGGCCTGGGTTCGAGTCCCAGCCGGAGCGAATATCTTCAATGTATATATTTCTTTTCTTATTTGAAAATTCTTTTTTTTTCAATTTCTTTCCTTTGCAATTATTGATTATTTATGTAGGGAAGAAAATTCTGAGTCAGTTTAATTTTTCGACACGAAGTTTTCAAAGTGTTTAAATAAACAATTACCAAGGTGCATTTTTTGTTTTTATTATATTTAAAACTCCCACCGACAGAGCTCCCTTAGACTAATGGCTAGAGTGTTAGGCTTCCAAGCGAGTGGCCCTGGGTTCGAGTCCCAGCATGAACGAAAATCTTCAATGTATACTTTTAGTTTCTAATTTGAAATTTCTTCTTCTATTTTTTTTAATTTTTCTTTTTTGCGAATATTGATTATTTATGTAGGGAGAAAAATTCTGAGTCAGTTTAATTATTCGACCTGTAAATTTCAAAGTGTTTGAATCAATAATTACCAAGGTGCATTTTTTGTTTTTATTATATTTAAGACTTCCATCGACAGAGCTCCGATAGCCTAATTGCTAGACCGTTGGGTTCCTAGCGCGAGGTACTGGGTTCGAGTCCCGGCCGGAAAGGAAATCTTAAATGCAAATATTTTTTTCTAATTTCATAATTCTTTTTTTTTTATTTTTCCCTTTTGCGAAGTCAGTCAGTCAGTCTGACAGTCAATCAGTCAAGCACTCAGTCATTCAGTCTCAGTCAGTCAGTCCAGTCAGTCAGTCACTCAGTCAGTCAGTTAGTCCATCAGCCAGTCAGTCAAGCAGTCAGTCATTTAGTCTCAGTCAGTCAGTCATTCAGTCAGTCAGTCAGTCAGGCAGTCATTCAGTCAGTCAGTCGGTCAGTCCTGTGCAGTCAGTTAGTCACTAAAGCAGTCAGTCAGTCTCAGTCAGTCAGTCAGTCAGTCAGTCCAGTCTAGTCTCAGTCAGTCAGTCAGTCAGTCTCGGTCAGTCAGTCAGTCAGTCATTCAGTCAGTCAGTCAGTCAGGCAGTCAGTCAGTCGGTCAGCCTTATTCAGTCAGTCTGTCAGTCAGTCAGTCAGTCAGCCTTATTCAGTCAGTCTGTCAGTCATCCTTATTCAGTCAGTCTGTCAGTCAGTCAGTCGGTCAGTCCTGTCCAGTCAGTTAGTCAGTCAAGCAGTCAGTCAGGTAGTCAAGCAGTCAGTCAGTCAGTGTCAGTCAGTCATTTAGTCATTCAGTCAGTCAGTGAAATAGCCAGTCAGAGACTCAAGCAGTCAGTCAGTCAGTCTCAGTCAGTCAGTTAGTCAGTCAGTCAGTCAGTCAGTCAGTCCAGTCTCAGTCAGTCAGGCAGTTAGTCAGTCAGTCTCGGTCAGTCAGTGAGTCAGTCAGTCAGTATCAGTCAGTCAGTGAGTCAGTCTGTCAGTCAGGCAGTATCATTCAGGCAGAAAGACTCCGCTCGACAGAACTCCGATAGCCTAATGGCTAGACCGCTGGTCTTCCAAGCGAGTGGCCTGGGTTCGAGTCCCAGCCGGAGCGAATATCTTCAATGTATATATTTCTTTTCTAATTTGAAAATTCTTTTTTTTTTCAATTTCTTTCCTTTGCAATTATTGATTATTTATGTAGGGAAGAAAATTCTGAGTCAGTTTAATTTTTCGACACGAAGTTTTCAAAGTGTTTAAATAAACAATTACCAAGGTGCATTTTTTGTTTTTATTATATTTAAAACTCCCACCGACAGAGCTCCCATAGACTAATGGCTAGAGTGTTAGGCTTCCAAGCGAGTGGCCCTGGGTTCGAGTCCCAGCCTGAACAAAAATCTTCAATGTATACTTTTAGTTTCTAATTTGAAATTTCTTCTTCTTTTTTTTTTAATTTTTCTCTTTTGCGAATATTGATTATTTATGTAGGGAGAAAAATTCTGAGTCAGTTTAATTATTCGACCTGTAAATTTCAAAGTGTTTGAATCAATAATTACCAAGGTGCATTTTTTGTTTTTATTATATTTAAGACTTCCATCGACAGAGCTCCGATAGCCTAATGGCTAGACCGTTGGGTTCCTAGCGCGTGGTACTGGGTTCGAGTCCCGGCCGGAACGAAAATCTTCCATGTATATGTTTCTCTTCTAATTTGAAGATTCTTTTTTTTTTTCAATTTCTTTCTTTTGCAAATATGGATTATTTATGTACGGAAGAAAATTCTGAGTCAGTTTAATCATTCGACCTTTAGATTTCAAAGATTTTAGATCAATAATTACTAAGGTGCATTTTTTGTTTTTATTATAATTAAGACACCGATCAACAGAGATCCGATAGTATATTGGCGAGAGCGTTGGGCTTCCATGAGTGTCGCCCTGGGTTCAAATCCCAGTCGGAAAGGAAATCTTAAATGCAAATATTTTTTTCTAATTTTATAATTTTTTTTTTATTTTTCCCTTTTGCGAAGTCAGTCAGTCAGTCTGACAGTCAATCAGTCAAGCACTCAGTCATTCAGTCTCAGTCAGTCAGTCCAGTCAGTCAGTCACTCAGTCAGTCAGTTAGTCCTTCAGCCAGTCAGTCAAGCAGTCAGTCATTTAGTCTCAGTCAGTCAGTCATTCAGTCAGTCAGTCAGTCAGGCAGTCAGTCAGTCAGTCAGTCGGTCAGTCCTGTGCAGTCAGTTAGTCACTAAAGCAGTCAGTCAGTCTCAGTCAGTCAGTCAGTCAGTCAGTCCAGTCCAGTCTCAGTCAGTCAGTCAGTCAGTCTCGGTCAGTCAGTCAGTCAGTCATTCAGTCAGTCAGTCAGTCAGGCAGTCATTCAGTCGGTCAGCCTTATTCAGTCAGTCTGTCAGTCAGTCAGTCAGTCAGCCTTATTCAGTCAGTCTGTCAGTCATCCTTATTCAGTCAGTCTGTCAGTCAGTCAGTCGGTCAGTCCTGTCCAGTCAGTTAGTCAGTCAAGCAGTCAGTCAGGTAGTCAAGCAGTCAGTCAGTCAGTCAGTCTCGGTCAGTCAGTCAGTCAGTCATTCAGTCAGTCAGTCAGTCAGGCAGTCAGTCAGTCGGTCAGCCTTATTCAGTCAGTCTGTCAGTCAGTCAGTCAGTCAGCCTTATTCAGTCAGTCTGTCAGTCATCCTTATTCAGTCAGTCTGTCAGTCAGTCAGTCGGTCAGTCCTGTCCAGTCAGTTAGTCAGTCAAGCAGTCAGTCAGTCAGTCTCAGTCAGTCAGTTAGTCAGTCAGTCCAGTCTCAGTCAGTCAGGCAGTTAGTCAGTCAGTGAGTCAGTCAGTCAGTATCAGTCAGTCAGTGAGTCAGTCTGTCAGTCAGGCAGTATCAGTCAGGCAGTAAGACTCCGCTCGACAGAACTCCGATAGCCTAATGGCTAGACCGCTGGTCTTCCAAGCGAGTGGCCTGGGTTCGAGTCCCAGCCGGAGCGAATATCTTCAATGTATCTATTTCTTTTCTAATTTGAAAATTCTTTTTTTTTCAATTTCTTTCTTTTGCAATTATTGATTATTTATGTAGGGAAGAAAATTCTGAGTCAGTTAAATTTTTCGACACGAAGATTTCGAAGTGTTTAAATAAACAATTACCAAGGTGCATTTTTTGTTTTTATTATATTTAAAACTCCCACCGACCGAGCTCCCATAGACTAATGGCTAGAGTGTTAGGCTTCCAAGCGAGTGGCCCTGGGTTCGAGTCCCAGCCTGAACGAAAATCTTCAATGTATACTTTTAGTTTCTAATTTGAAATTTCTTCTTCTTTTTTTTTTTAATTTTTCTCTTTTGCGAATATTGATTATTTATGTAGGGAGAAAAACTCTGAGTCAGTTTAATTATTCGACCTGTAAATTTCAAAGTGTTTGAATCAATAATTACCAAGGTGCATTTTTTGTTTTTATTATATTTAAGACTTCCATCGACAGAGCTCCGATAGCCTAATGGCTAGACCGTTGGGTTCCTAGCGCGTGGTACTGGGTTCGAGTCCCGGCCGGAAAGGAAATCTTAAATGCAAATATTTTTTTCTAATTTTATAATTCTTTTTTTTTATTTTTCCCTTTTGCGAAGTCAGTCAGTCAGTCTGACAGTCAATCAGTCAAGCACTCAGTCATTCAGTCTCAGTCAGTCAGTCCAGTCAGTCAGTCACTCAGTCAGTCAGTTAGTCCTTCAGCCAGTCAGTCAAGCAGTCAGTCATTTAGTCTCAGTCAGTCAGTCATTCAGTCAGTCAGTCAGTCAGGCAGTCAGTCAGTCAGTCAGTCGGTCAGTCCTGTGCAGTCAGTTAGTCACTAAAGCAGTCAGTCAGTCTCAGTCAGTCAGTCAGTCAGTCAGTCCAGTCCAGTCTCAGTCAGTCAGTCAGTCAGTCTCGGTCAGTCAGTCAGTCAGTCATTCAGTCAGTCAGTCAGTCAGGCAGTCAGTCAGTCGGTCAGCCTTATTCAGTCAGTCTGTCAGTCAGTCAGTCAGTCAGCCTTATTCAGTCAGTCTGTCAGTCATCCTTATTCAGTCAGTCTGTCAGTCAGTCAGTCGGTCAGTCCTGTCCAGTCAGTTAGTCAGTCAAGCAGTCAGTCAGTCAGTGTCAGTCAGTCATTTAGTCATTCAGTCAGTCAGTGAAATAGCCAGTCAGAGAGTCAAGCAGTCAGTCAGTCAGTCTCAGTCAGTCAGTTAGTCAGTCAGCCAGTCAGTCAGTCAGTCAGTCCAGTCTCAGTCAGTCAGGCAGTTAGTCAGTCAGTCTCGGTCAGTCAGTGAGTCAGTCAGTCAGTATCAGTCAGTCAGTGAGTCAGTCTGTCAGTCAGGCAGTATCAGTCAGGCAGTAAGACTCCGCTCGACAGAACTCCGATAGCCTAATGGCTAGACCGCTGGTCTTCCAAGCGAGTGGCCTGGGTTCGAGTCCCAGCCGGAGCGAATATCTTCAATGTATATATTTCTTCTCTAATTTGAAAATTCTTTTTTTTTTCAATTTCTTTCCTTTGCAATTATTGATTATTTATGTAGGGAAGAAAATTCTGAGTCAGTTTAATTTTTCGACACGAAGATTTCAAAGTGTTTAAATAAACAATTACCAAGGTGCATTTTTTGTTTTTATTATATTTAAAACTCCCACCGACAGAGCTCCCATAGACTAATGGCTAGAGTGTTAGGCTTCCAAGCGAGTGGCCCTGGGTTCGAGTCCCAGCCTGAACGAAAATCTTCAATGTATACTTTTAGTTTCTAATTTGAAATTTCTTCTTCTTTTTTTTTTAATTTTTCTCTTTTGCGAATATTGATTATTTATGTAGGGAGAAAAATTCTGAGTCAGTTTAATTATTCGACCTGTAAATTTCAAAGTGTTTGAATCAATAATTACCAAGGTGCATTTTTTGTTTTTATTATATTTAAGACTTCCATCGACAGAGCTCCGATAGCCTAATGGCTAGACCGTTGGGTTCCAAGCGCGTGGTACTGGGTTCGAGTCCCGGCCGGAACGAAAATCCTCCATGTATATATTTCTCTTCTAATTTGAAGATTCCTTTTTTTTTCAATTTCTTTCTTTTGCAAATATGGATTATTTATGTACGGAAGAAAATTCTGAGTCAGTTTAATCATTCGACCTTTAGATTTCAAAGATTTTAGATCAATAATTACTAAGGTGCATTTTTTGTTTTTATTATAATTAAGACACCGATCAACAGAGATCCGATAGTATATTGGCGAGAGCGTTGGGCTTCCATGAGTGTCGCCCTGGGTTCAAATCCCAGTCGGAAAGGAAATCTTAAATGCAAATATTTTTTTCTAATTTTATAATTTTTTTTTTATTTTTCCCTTTTGCGAAGTCAGTCAGTCAGTCTGACAGTCAATCAGTCAAGCACTCAGTCATTCAGTCTCAGTCAGTCAGTCCAGTCAGTCAGTCACTCAGTCAGTCAGTTAGTCCTTCAGCCAGTCAGTCAAGCAGTCAGTCATTTAGTCTCAGTCAGTCAGTCATTCAGTCAGTCAGTCAGTCAGGCAGTCAGTCAGTCGGTCAGTCGGTCAGTCCTGTGCAGTCAGTTAGTCACTAAAGCAGTCAGTCAGTCTCAGTCAGTCAGTCACTCAGTCAGTCCAGTCCAGTCTCAGTCAGTCAGTCAGTCAGTCTCGGTCAGTCAGTCAGTCAGTCATTCAGTCAGTCAGTCAGTCAGGCAGTCAGTCAGTCGGTCAGCCTTATTCAGTCAGTCTGTCAGTCAGTCAGTCAGTCAGCCTTATTCAGTCAGTCTGTCAGTCATCCTTATTCAGTCAGTCTGTCAGTCAGTCAGTTAGTCCTTCAGCCAGTCAGTCAAGCAGTCAGTCATTTAGTCTCAGTCAGTCAGTCATTCAGTCAGTCAGTCAGTCAGGCAGTCAGTCAGTCAGTCAGTCGGTCAGTCCTGTGCAGTCAGTTAGTCACTAAAGCAGTCAGTCAGTCTCAGTCAGTCAGTCAGTCAGTCAGTCCAGTCCAGTCTCAGTCAGTCAGTCAGTCAGTCTCGGTCAGTCAGTCAGTCAGCCTTATTCAGTCAGTCTGTCAGTCATCCTTATTCAGTCAGTCTGTCAGTCAGTCAGTCGGTCAGTCCTGTCCAGTCAGTTAGTCAGTCAAGCAGTCAGTCAGGTAGTCAAGCAGTCAGTCAGTCAGTCAGTCTCGGTCAGTCAGTCAGTCAGTCATTCAGTCAGTCAGTCAGTCAGGCAGTCAGTCAGTCGGTCAGCCTTATTCAGTCAGTCTGTCAGTCAGTCAGTCAGTCAGCCTTATTCAGTCAGTCTGTCAGTCATCCTTATTCAGTCAGTCTGTCAGTCAGTCAGTCGGTCAGTCCTGTCCAGTCAGTTAGTCAGTCAAGCAGTCAGTCAGTCAGTCTCAGTCAGTCAGTTAGTCAGTCAGTCCAGTCTCAGTCAGTCAGGCAGTTAGTCAGTCAGTGAGTCAGTCAGTCAGTATCAGTCAGTCAGTGAGTCAGTCTGTCAGTCAGGCAGTATCAGTCAGGCAGTAAGACTCCGCTCGACAGAACTCCGATAGCCTAATGGCTAGACCGCTGGTCTTCCAAGCGAGTGGCCTGGGTTCGAGTCCCAGCCGGAGCGAATATCTTCAATGTATCTATTTCTTTTCTAATTTGAAAATTCTTTTTTTTTCAATTTCTTTCTTTTGCAATTATTGATTATTTATGTAGGGAAGAAAATTCTGAGTCAGTTAAATTTTTCGACACGAAGATTTCGAAGTGTTTAAATAAACAATTACCAAGGTGCATTTTTTGTTTTTATTATATTTAAAACTCCCACCGACCGAGCTCCCATAGACTAATGGCTAGAGTGTTAGGCTTCCAAGCGAGTGGCCCTGGGTTCGAGTCCCAGCCTGAACGAAAATCTTCAATGTATACTTTTAGTTTCTAATTTGAAATTTCTTCTTCTTTTTTTTTTTAATTTTTCTCTTTTGCGAATATTGATTATTTATGTAGGGAGAAAAACTCTGAGTCAGTTTAATTATTCGACCTGTAAATTTCAAAGTGTTTGAATCAATAATTACCAAGGTGCATTTTTTGTTTTTATTATATTTAAGACTTCCATCGACAGAGCTCCGATAGCCTAATGGCTAGACCGTTGGGTTCCTAGCGCGTGGTACTGGGTTCGAGTCCCGGCCGGAAAGGAAATCTTAAATGCAAATATTTTTTTCTAATTTTATAATTCTTTTTTTTTATTTTTCCCTTTTGCGAAGTCAGTCAGTCAGTCTGACAGTCAATCAGTCAAGCACTCAGTCATTCAGTCTCAGTCAGTCAGTCCAGTCAGTCAGTCACTCAGTCAGTCAGTTAGTCCTTCAGCCAGTCAGTCAAGCAGTCAGTCATTTAGTCTCAGTCAGTCAGTCATTCAGTCAGTCAGTCAGTCAGGCAGTCAGTCAGTCAGTCAGTCGGTCAGTCCTGTGCAGTCAGTTAGTCACTAAAGCAGTCAGTCAGTCTCAGTCAGTCAGTCAGTCAGTCAGTCCAGTCCAGTCTCAGTCAGTCAGTCAGTCAGTCTCGGTCAGTCAGTCAGTCAGTCATTCAGTCAGTCAGTCAGTCAGGCAGTCAGTCAGTCGGTCAGCCTTATTCAGTCAGTCTGTCAGTCAGTCAGTCAGTCAGCCTTATTCAGTCAGTCTGTCAGTCATCCTTATTCAGTCAGTCTGTCAGTCAGTCAGTCGGTCAGTCCTGTCCAGTCAGTTAGTCAGTCAAGCAGTCAGTCAGTCAGTGTCAGTCAGTCATTTAGTCATTCAGTCAGTCAGTGAAATAGCCAGTCAGAGAGTCAAGCAGTCAGTCAGTCAGTCTCAGTCAGTCAGTTAGTCAGTCAGCCAGTCAGTCAGTCAGTCAGTCCAGTCTCAGTCAGTCAGGCAGTTAGTCAGTCAGTCTCGGTCAGTCAGTGAGTCAGTCAGTCAGTATCAGTCAGTCAGTGAGTCAGTCTGTCAGTCAGGCAGTATCAGTCAGGCAGTAAGACTCCGCTCGACAGAACTCCGATAGCCTAATGGCTAGACCGCTGGTCTTCCAAGCGAGTGGCCTGGGTTCGAGTCCCAGCCGGAGCGAATATCTTCAATGTATATATTTCTTCTCTAATTTGAAAATTCTTTTTTTTTTCAATTTCTTTCCTTTGCAATTATTGATTATTTATGTAGGGAAGAAAATTCTGAGTCAGTTTAATTTTTCGACACGAAGATTTCAAAGTGTTTAAATAAACAATTACCAAGGTGCATTTTTTGTTTTTATTATATTTAAAACTCCCACCGACAGAGCTCCCATAGACTAATGGCTAGAGTGTTAGGCTTCCAAGCGAGTGGCCCTGGGTTCGAGTCCCAGCCTGAACGAAAATCTTCAATGTATACTTTTAGTTTCTAATTTGAAATTTCTTCTTCTTTTTTTTTTAATTTTTCTCTTTTGCGAATATTGATTATTTATGTAGGGAGAAAAATTCTGAGTCAGTTTAATTATTCGACCTGTAAATTTCAAAGTGTTTGAATCAATAATTACCAAGGTGCATTTTTTGTTTTTATTATATTTAAGACTTCCATCGACAGAGCTCCGATAGCCTAATGGCTAGACCGTTGGGTTCCAAGCGCGTGGTACTGGGTTCGAGTCCCGGCCGGAACGAAAATCCTCCATGTATATATTTCTCTTCTAATTTGAAGATTCCTTTTTTTTTCAATTTCTTTCTTTTGCAAATATGGATTATTTATGTACGGAAGAAAATTCTGAGTCAGTTTAATCATTCGACCTTTAGATTTCAAAGATTTTAGATCAATAATTACTAAGGTGCATTTTTTGTTTTTATTATAATTAAGACACCGATCAACAGAGATCCGATAGTATATTGGCGAGAGCGTTGGGCTTCCATGAGTGTCGCCCTGGGTTCAAATCCCAGTCGGAAAGGAAATCTTAAATGCAAATATTTTTTTCTAATTTTATAATTTTTTTTTTATTTTTCCCTTTTGCGAAGTCAGTCAGTCAGTCTGACAGTCAATCAGTCAAGCACTCAGTCATTCAGTCTCAGTCAGTCAGTCCAGTCAGTCAGTCACTCAGTCAGTCAGTTAGTCCTTCAGCCAGTCAGTCAAGCAGTCAGTCATTTAGTCTCAGTCAGTCAGTCATTCAGTCAGTCAGTCAGTCAGGCAGTCAGTCAGTCGGTCAGTCGGTCAGTCCTGTGCAGTCAGTTAGTCACTAAAGCAGTCAGTCAGTCTCAGTCAGTCAGTCACTCAGTCAGTCCAGTCCAGTCTCAGTCAGTCAGTCAGTCAGTCTCGGTCAGTCAGTCAGTCAGTCATTCAGTCAGTCAGTCAGTCAGGCAGTCAGTCAGTCGGTCAGCCTTATTCAGTCAGTCTGTCAGTCAGTCAGTCAGTCAGCCTTATTCAGTCAGTCTGTCAGTCATCCTTATTCAGTCAGTCTGTCAGTCAGTCAGTCGGTCAGTCCTGTCCAGTCAGTTAGTCAGTCAAGCAGTCAGTCAGGTAGTCAAGCAGTCAGTCAGTCAGTGTAAGTCAGTCATTTAGTCATTCAGTCAGTCAGTGAAATAGCCAGTCAGAGAGTCAAGCAGTCAGTCAGTCAGTCTCAGTCAGTCAGTTAGTCAGTCAGCCAGTCAGTCAGTCAGTCAGTCCAGTCTCAGTCAGTCAGGCAGTTAGTCAGTCAGTCTCGGTCAGTCAGTGAGTCAGTCAGTCAGTATCAGTCAGTCAGTGAGTCAGTCTGTCAGTCAGGCAGTATCAGTCAGGCAGTAAGACTCCGCTCGACAGAACTCCGATAGCCTAATGGCTAGACCGCTGGTCTTCCAAGCGAGTGGCCTGGGTTCGAGTCCCAGCCGGAGCGAATATCTTCAATGTATATATTTCTTCTCTAATTTGAAAATTCTTTTTTTTTTCAATTTCTTTCCTTTGCAATTATTGATTATTTATGTAGGGAAGAAAATTCTGAGTCAGTTTAATTTTTCGACACGAAGATTTCAAAGTGTTTAAATAAACAATTACCAAGGTGCATTTTTTGTTTTTATTATATTTAAAACTCCCACCGACAGAGCTCCCATAGACTAATGGCTAGAGTGTTAGGCTTCCAAGCGAGTGGCCCTGGGTTCGAGTCCCAGCCTGAACGAAAATCTTCAATGTATACTTTTAGTTTCTAATTTGAAATTTCTTCTTCTTTTTTTTTTAATTTTTCTCTTTTGCGAATATTGATTATTTATGTAGGGAGAAAAATTCTGAGTCAGTTTAATTATTCGACCTGTAAATTTCAAAGTGTTTGAATCAATAATTACCAAGGTGCATTTTTTGTTTTTATTATATTTAAGACTTCCATCGACAGAGCTCCGATAGCCTAATGGCTAGACCGTTGGGTTCCAAGCGCGTGGTACTGGGTTCGAGTCCCGGCCGGAACGAAAATCCTCCATGTATATATTTCTCTTCTAATTTGAAGATTCCTTTTTTTTTCAATTTCTTTCTTTTGCAAATATGGATTATTTATGTACGGAAGAAAATTCTGAGTCAGTTTAATCATTCGACCTTTAGATTTCAAAGATTTTAGATCAATAATTACTAAGGTGCATTTTTTGTTTTTATTATAATTAAGACACCGATCAACAGAGATCCGATAGTATATTGGCGAGAGCGTTGGGCTTCCATGAGTGTCGCCCTGGGTTCAAATCCCAGTCGGAAAGGAAATCTTAAATGCAAATATTTTTTTCTAATTTTATAATTTTTTTTTTATTTTTCCCTTTTGCGAAGTCAGTCAGTCAGTCTGACAGTCAATCAGTCAAGCACTCAGTCATTCAGTCTCAGTCAGTCAGTCCAGTCAGTCAGTCACTCAGTCAGTCAGTTAGTCCTTCAGCCAGTCAGTCAAGCAGTCAGTCATTTAGTCTCAGTCAGTCAGTCATTCAGTCAGTCAGTCAGTCAGGCAGTCAGTCAGTCGGTCAGTCGGTCAGTCCTGTGCAGTCAGTTAGTCACTAAAGCAGTCAGTCAGTCTCAGTCAGTCAGTCACTCAGTCAGTCCAGTCCAGTCTCAGTCAGTCAGTCAGTCAGTCTCGGTCAGTCAGTCAGTCAGTCATTCAGTCAGTCAGTCAGTCAGGCAGTCAGTCAGTCGGTCAGCCTTATTCAGTCAGTCTGTCAGTCAGTCAGTCAGTCAGCCTTATTCAGTCAGTCTGTCAGTCATCCTTATTCAGTCAGTCTGTCAGTCAGTCAGTCGGTCAGTCCTGTCCAGTCAGTTAGTCAGTCAAGCAGTCAGTCAGGTAGTCAAGCAGTCAGTCAGTCAGTGTAAGTCAGTCATTTAGTCATTCAGTCAGTCAGTGAAATAGCCAGTCAGAGAGTCAAGCAGTCAGTCAGTCAGTCTCAGTCAGTCAGTTAGTCAGTCAGTCAGTCAGTCAGTCAGTCAGTCCAGTCTCAGTCAGTCAGGCAGTTAGTCAGTCAGTCTCGGTCAGTCAGTGAGTCAGTCAGTCAGTATCAGTCAGTCAGTGAGTCAGTCTGTCAGTCAGGCAGTATCAGTCAGGCAGTAAGACTCCGCTCGACAGAACTCCGATAGCCTAATGGCTAGACCGCTGGTCTTCCAAGCAAGTGGCCTGGGTTCGAGTCCCAGCCGGAGCGAATATTTTCGATGTATATATTTCTTTTCTAATTTGAAAATTCTTTTTTTTTTTCAATTTCTTTCCTTTGCAATTATTGATTATTTATGTAGGGAAGAAAATTCTGAGTCAGTTTAATTTTTCGACACGAAGTTTTCAAAGTGTTTAAATAAACAATTACCAAGGTGCATTTTTTGTTTTTATTATATTTAAAACTCCCACCGACAGAGCTCCCATAGACTAATGGCTAGAGTGTTAGGCTTCCAAGCGAGTGGCCCTGGGTTCGAGTCCCAGCCTGAACAAAAATCTTCAATGTATACTTTTAGTTTCTAATTTGAAATTTCTTCTTCTTTTTTTTTAATTTTTCTCTTTTGCGAATATTGATTATTTATGTAGGGAGAAAAATTCTGAGTCAGTTTAATTATTCGACCTGTAAATTTCAAAGTGTTTGAATCAATAATTACCAAGGTGCATTTTTTGTTTTTATTATATTTAAGACTTCCATCGACAGAGCTCCGATAGCCTAATGGCTAGACCGTTGGGTTCCTAGCGCGTGGTACTGGGTTCGAGTCCCGGCCGGAACGAAAATCTTCCATGTATATGTTTCTCTTCTAATTTGAAGATTCTTTTTTTTTTCAATTTCTTTCTTTTGCAAATATGGATTATTTATGTACGGAAGAAAATTCTGAGTCAGTTTAATCATTCGACCTTTAGATTTCAAAGATTTTAGATCAATAATTACTAAGGTGCATTTTTTGTTTTTATTATAATTAAGACACCGATCAACAGAGATCCGATAGTATATTGGCGAGAGCGTTGGGCTTCCATGAGTGTCGCCCTGGGTTCAAATCCCAGTCGGAAAGGAAATCTTAAATGCAAATATTTTTTTCTAATTTTATAATTTTTTTTTTATTTTTCCCTTTTGCGAAGTCAGTCAGTCAGTCTGACAGTCAATCAGTCAAGCACTCAGTCATTCAGTCTCAGTCAGTCAGTCCAGTCAGTCAGTCACTCAGTCAGTCAGTTAGTCCTTCAGCCAGTCAGTCAAGCAGTCAGTCATTTAGTCTCAGTCAGTCAGTCATTCAGTCAGTCAGTCAGTCAGGCAGTCAGTCAGTCAGTCAGTCGGTCAGTCCTGTGCAGTCAGTTAGTCACTAAAGCAGTCAGTCAGTCTCAGTCAGTCAGTCAGTCAGTCAGTCCAGTCCAGTCTCAGTCAGTCAGTCAGTCAGTCTCGGTCAGTCAGTCAGTCAGTCATTCAGTCAGTCAGTCAGTCAGGCAGTCATTCAGTCGGTCAGCCTTATTCAGTCAGTCTGTCAGTCAGTCAGTCAGTCAGCTTTATTCAGTCAGTCTGTCAGTCATCCTTATTCAGTCAGTCTGTCAGTCAGTCAGTCGGTCAGTCCTGTCCAGTCAGTTAGTCAGTCAAGCAGTCAGTCAGGTAGTCAAGCAGTCAGTCAGTCAGTCAGTCTCGGTCAGTCAGTCAGTCAGTCATTCAGTCAGTCAGTCAGTCAGGCAGTCAGTCAGTCGGTCAGCCTTATTCAGTCAGTCTGTCAGTCAGTCAGTCAGTCAGCCTTATTCAGTCAGTCTGTCAGTCATCCTTATTCAGTCAGTCTGTCAGTCAGTCAGTCGGTCAGTCCTGTCCAGTCAGTTAGTCAGTCAAGCAGTCAGTCAGTCAGTCTCAGTCAGTCAGTTAGTCAGTCAGTCCAGTCTCAGTCAGTCAGGCAGTTAGTCAGTCAGTCTCGGTCAGTCAGTGAGTCAGTCAGTCAGTATCAGTCAGTCAGTGAGTCAGTCTGTCAGTCAGGCAGTATCAGTCAGGCAGTAAGACTCCGCTCGACAGAACTCCGATAGCCTAATGGCTAGACCGCTGGTCTTCCAAGCGAGTGGCCTGGGTTCGAGTCCCAGCCGGAGCGAATATCTTCAATGTATCTATTTCTTTTCTAATTTGAAAATTCTTTTTTTTTCAATTTCTTTCTTTTGCAATTATTGATTATTTATGTAGGGAAGAAAATTCTGAGTCAGTTAAATTTTTCGACACGAAGATTTCGAAGTGTTTAAATAAACAATTACCAAGGTGCATTTTTTGTTTTTATTATATTTAAAACTCCCACCGACAGAGCTCCCATAGACTAAGGGCTAGAGTGTTAGGCTTCCAAGCGAGTGGCCCTGGGTTCGAGTCCCAGCCTGAACGAAAATCTTCAATGTATACTTTTAGTTTCTAATTTGAAATTTCTTCTTCTTTTTTTTTTAATTTTTCTCTTTTGCGAATATTGATTATTTATGTAGGGAGAAAAATTCTGAGTCAGTTTAATTATTCGACCTGTAAATTTCAAAGTGTTTGAATCAATAATTACCAAGGTGCATTTTTTGTTTTTATTATATTTAAGACTTCCATCGACAGAGCTCCGATAGCCTAATGGCTAGACCGTTGGGTTCCAAGCGCGTGGTACTGGGTTCGAGTCCCGGCCGGAACGAAAATCTTCCATGTATATGTTTCTCTTCTAATTTGAAGATTCTTTTTTTTTTCAATTTCTTTCTTTTGCAAATATGGATTATTTATGTACGGAAGAAAATTCTGAGTCAGTTTAATCATTCGACCTTTAGATTTCAAAGATTTTAGATCAATAATTACTAAGGTGCATTTTTTGTTTTTATTATAATTAAGACACCGATCAACAGAGATCCGATAGTATATTGGCGAGAGCGTTGGGCTTCCATGAGTGTCGCCCTGGGTTCAAATCCCAGTCGGAAAGGAAATCTTAAATGCAAATATTTTTTTCTAATTTTATAATTCTTTTTTTATTTTTCCCTTTTGCGAAGTCAGTCAGTCAGTCTGACAGTCAATCAGTCAAGCACTCAGTCATTCAGTCTCAGTCAGTCAGTCCAGTCAGTCAGTCACTCAGTCAGTCAGTTAGTCCTTCAGCCAGTCAGTCAAGCAGTCAGTCATTTAGTCTCAGTCAGTCAGTCATTCAGTCAGTCAGTCAGTCAGGCAGTCAGTCAGTCAGTCAGTCGGTCAGTCCTGTGCAGTCAGTTAGTCACTAAAGCAGTCAGTCAGTCTCAGTCAGTCAGTCAGTCAGTCAGTCCAGTCCAGTCTCAGTCAGTCAGTCAGTCAGTCTCGGTCAGTCAGTCAGTCAGTCATTCAGTCAGTCAGTCAGTCAGGCAGTCATTCAGTCGGTCAGCCTTATTCAGTCAGTCTGTCAGTCAGTCAGTCAGTCAGCCTTATTCAGTCAGTCTGTCAGTCATCCTTATTCAGTCAGTCTGTCAGTCAGTCAGTCGGTCAGTCCTGTCCAGTCAGTTAGTCAGTCAAGCAGTCAGTCAGGTAGTCAAGCAGTCAGTCAGTCAGTGTCAGTCACTCATTTAGTCATTCAGTCAGTCAGTGAAATAGCCAGTCAGAGACTCAAGCAGTCAGTCAGTCAGTCTCAGTCAGTCAGTTAGTCAGTCAGTCAGTCAGTCAGTCCAGTCTCAGTCAGTCAGGCAGTTAGTCAGTCAGTCTCGGTCAGTCAGTGAGTCAGTCAGTCAGTATCAGTCAGTCAGTGAGTCAGTCTGTCAGTCAGGCAGTATCAGTCAGGCAGTAAGACTCCGCTCGACAGAACTCCGATAGCCTAATGGCTAGACCGCTGGTCTTCCAAGCGAGTGGCCTGGGTTCGAGTCCCAGCCGGAGCGAATATCTTCAATGTATATATTTCTTTTCTAATTTGAAAATTCTTTTTTTTTTTCAATTTCTTTCCTTTGCAATTATTGATTATTTATGTAGGGAAGAAAATTCTGAGTCAGTTTAATTTTTCGACACGAAGATTTCAAAGTGTTTAAATAAACAATTACCAAGGTGCATTTTTTGTTTTTATTATATTTAAAACTCCCACCGACAGAGCTCCCATAGACTAATGGCTAGACTGTTAGGCTTCCAAGCGAGTGGCCCTGGGTTCGAGTCCCAGCCTGAACGAAAATCTTCAATGTATACTTTTAGTTTCTAATTTAAAATTTCTTCTTCTTTTTTTTTAAATTTTTCTCTTTTGCGAATATTGATTATTTATGTAGGGAGAAAAATTCTGAGTCAGTTTAATTATTCGACCTGTAAATTTCAAAGTGTTTGAATCAATAATTACCAAGGTGCATTTTTTGTTTTTATTATATTTAAGACTTCCATCGACAGAGCTCCGATAGCCTAATGGCTAGACCGTTGGGTTCCTAGCGCGTGGTACTGGGTTCGAGTCCCGGCCGGAAAGGAAATCTTAAATGCAAATATTTTTTTCTAATTTTATAATTTTTTTTTTTTTATTTTTCCCTTTTGCGAAGTCAGTCAGTCAGTCTGACAGTCAATCAGTCAAGCACTCAGTCATTCAGTCTCAGTCAGTCAGTCCAGTCAGTCAGTCACTCAGTCAGTCAGTTAGTCCATCAGCCAGTCAGTCAAGCAGTCAGTCATTTAGTCTCAGTCAGTCAGTCATTCAGTCAGTCAGTCAGTCAGGCAGTCAGTCAGTCAGTCAGTCGGTCATTCCTGTGCAGTCAGTTAGTCACTAAAGCAGTCAGTCAGTCTCAGTCAGTCAGTCAGTCCAGTCCAGTCTCAGTCAGTCAGTCAGTCAGTCTCGGTCAGTCAGTCAGTCAGTCATTCAGTCAGTCAGTCAGTCAGGCAGTCAGTCAGTCGGTCAGCCTTATTCAGTCAGTCTGTCAGTCAGTCAGTCAGTCAGCCTTATTCAGTCAGTCTGTCAGTCATCCTTATTCAGTCAGTCTGTCAGTCAGTCAGTCGGTCAGTCTTGTCCAGTCAGTTAGTCAGTCGAGCAGTCAGTCAGGTAGTCAAGCAGTCAGTCAGTCAGTGTCAGTCAGTCATTTAGTCATTCAGTCAGTCAGTGAAATAGCCAGTCAGAGAGTCAAGCAGTCAGTCAGTCAGTCTCAGTCAGTCAGTTAGTCAGTCAGTCAGTCAGTCAGTCAGTCAGTCCAGTCTCAGTCAGTCAGGCAGTTAGTCAGTCAGTCTCGGTCAGTCAGTGAGTCAGTCAGTCAGTATCAGTCAGTCAGTGAGTCAGTCTGTCAGTCAGGCAGTATCAGTCAGGCAGTAAGACTCCGCTCGACAGCACTCTGATAGCCTAATGGCTAGACCGCTGGTCTTCCAAGCGAGTGGCCTGGGTTCGAGTCCCAGCCGAAGCGAATATCTTCAATGTATATATTTCTTTTCTAATTTGAAAATTCTTTTTTTTTTCAATTTCTTTCCTTTGCAATCATTGATTATTTATGTAGGGAAGAAAATTCTGAGTCAGTTTAATTTTTCGACACGAAGATTTCAAAGTGTTTAAATAAACAATTACCAAGGTGCATTTTTTGTTTTTATTATATTTAAAACTCCCACCGACAGAGCTCCCATAGACTAATGGCTAGAGTGTTAGGCTTCCGAGCGAGTGGCCCTGGGTTCGAGTCCCAGCCTGAACGAAAATCTTCGATGTATACTTTTAGTTTCTAATTTGAAATTTCTTCTTCTTTTTTTTTTAATTTTTCTCTTTTGCGAATATTGATTATTTATGTAGGGAGAAAAATTCTGAGTCAGTTTAATTATTCGACCTGTAAATTTCAAAGTGTTTGAATCAATAATTACCAAGGTGCATTTTTTGTTTTTATTATATTTAAGACTTCCATCGACAGAGCTCCGATAGCCTAATGGCTAGACCGTTGGGTTCCTAGCGCGTGGTACTGGGTTCGAGTCCCGGCCGGAAAGGAAATCTTAAATGCAAATATTTTTTTCTAATTTTATAGTTTTTTTTTTATTTTTCCCTTTTGCGAAGTCAGTCAGTCAGTCTGACAGTCAATCAGTCAAGCACTCAGTCATTCAGTCTCAGTCAGTCAGTCCAGTCAGTCGGTCACTCAGTCAGTCAGTTAGTCCTTCAGCCAGTCAGTCAAGCAGTCAGTCATTTAGTCTCAGTCAGTCAGTCATTCAGTCAGGCAGTCAGTCAGTCAGTCAGTCGGTCAGTCCTGTGCAGTCAGTTAGTCACTAAAGCAGTCAGTCAGTCTAAGTCAGTCAGTCAGTCAGTCAGTCCAGTCCAGTCTCAGTCAGTCAGTCAGTCAGTCTCGGTCAGTCAGTCAGTCAGGCAGTCAGTCAGTCGGTCAGCCTTATTCAGTCAGTCTGTCAGTCAGTCAGTCAGTCAGCCTTATTCAGTCAGTCTGTCAGTCATCCTTATTCAGTCAGTCTGTCAGTCAGTCAGTCGGTCAGTCCTGTCCAGTCAGTTAGTCAGTCAAGCAGTCAGTCAGGTAGTCAAGCAGTCAGTCAGTCAGTGTCAGTCAGTCATTTAGTCATTCAGTCAGTCAGTGAAATAGCCAGTCAGAGAGTCAACCAGTCAGTCAGTCAGTCTCAGTCAGTCAGTTAGTCAGTCAGTCAGTCAGTCCAGTCTCAGTCAGTCAGGCAGTTAGTCAGTCAGTCTCGGTCAGTCAGTGAGTCAGTCAGTCAGTATCAGTCAGTCAGTGAGTCAGTCTGTCAGTCAGGCAGTATCAGTCAGGCAGTAAGACTCCGCTGGACAGAACTCCGATAGCCTAATGGCTAGACCGCTGGTCTTCCAAGCGAGTGGCCTGGGTTCGAGTCCCAGCCGGAGCGAATATCTTCAATGTATATATTTCTTTTCTAATTTGAAAATTCTTTTTTTTTTTCAATTTCTTTCCTTTGCAATTATTGATTATTTATGTAGGGAAGAAAATTCTGAGTCAGTTTAATTTTTCGACACGAAGATTTCAAAGTGTTTAAATAAACAATTACCAAGGTGCATTTTTTGTTTTTATTATATTTAAAACTCCCACCGACAGAGCTCCCATAGACTAATGGCTAGAGTGTTAGGCTTCCAAGCGAGTGGCCCTGGGTTCGAGTCCCAGCCTGAACGAAAATCTTCAATGTATACTTTTAGTTTCTAATTTGAAATTTCTTCTTCTTTTTTTTTAAATTTTTCTCTTTTGCGAATATTGATTATTTATGTAGGGAGAAAAATTCTGAGTCAGTTTAATTATTCGACCTGTAAATTTCAAAGTGTTTGAATCAATAATTACCAAGGTGCATTTTTTGTTTTTATTATATTTAAGACTTCCATCGACAGAGCTCCGATAGCCTAATGGCTAGACCGTTGGGTTCCTAGCGCGTGGTACTGGGTTCGAGTCCCGGCCGGAAAGGAAATCTTAAATGCAAATATTTTTTTCTAATTTTATAATTCTTTTTTTTTTATTTTTCCCTTTTGCGAAGTCAGTCAGTCAGTCTGACAGTCAATCAGTCAAGCACTCAGTCATTCAGTCTCAGTCAGTCAGTCCAGTCAGTCAGTCACTCAGTCAGTCAGTTAGTCCATCAGCCAGTCAGTCAAGCAGTCAGTCATTTAGTCTCAGTCAGTCAGTCATTCAGTCAGTCAGTCAGTCAGGCAGTCAGTCAGTCAGTCAGTCGGTCATTCCTGTGCAGTCAGTTAGTCACTAAAGCAGTCAGTCAGTCTCAGTCAGTCAGTCAGTCCAGTCCAGTCTCAGTCAGTCAGTCAGTCAGTCTCGGTCAGTCAGTCAGTCAGTCATTCAGTCAGTCAGTCAGTCAGGCAGTCAGTCAGTCGGTCAGCCTTATTCAGTCAGTCTGTCAGTCAGTCAGTCAGTCAGCCTTATTCAGTCAGTCTGTCAGTCATCCTTATTCAGTCAGTCTGTCAGTCAGTCAGTCGGTCAGTCTTGTCCAGTCAGTTAGTCAGTCGAGCAGTCAGTCAGGTAGTCAAGCAGTCAGTCAGTCAGTGTCAGTCAGTCATTTAGTCATTCAGTCAGTCAGTGAAATAGCCAGTCAGAGAGTCAAGCAGTCAGTCAGTCAGTCTCAGTCAGTCAGTTAGTCAGTCAGTCAGTCAGTCAGTCAGTCAGTCCAGTCTCAGTCAGTCAGGCAGTTAGTCAGTCAGTCTCGGTCAGTCAGTGAGTCAGTCAGTCAGTATCAGTCAGTCAGTGAGTCAGTCTGTCAGTCAGGCAGTATCAGTCAGGCAGTAAGACTCCGCTCGACAGCACTCTGATAGCCTAATGGCTAGACCGCTAGTCTTCCAAGCGAGTGGCCTGGGTTCGAGTCCCAGCCGAAGCGAATATCTTCAATGTATATATTTCTTTTCTAATTTGAAAATTCTTTTTTTTTTTCAATTTCTTTCCTTTGCAATCATTGATTATTTATGTAGGGAAGAAAATTCTGAGTCAGTTTAATTTTTCGACACGAAGATTTCAAAGTGTTTAAATAAACAATTACCAAGGGGCATTTTTTGTTTTTATTATATTTGACTTCCATCGACAGAGCTCCGATAGCCTAATGGCTAGACCGTTGGGTTCCTAGCGCGTGGTACTGGGTTCGAGTCCCGGCCGGAAAGGAAATCTTAAATGCAAATATTTTTTTCTAATTTTATAGTTTTTTTTTTATTTTTCCCTTTTGCGAAGTCAGTCAGTCAGTCTGACAGTCAATCAGTCAAGCACTCAGTCATTCAGTCTCAGTCAGTCAGTCCAGTCAGTCGGTCACTCAGTCAGTCAGTTAGTCCTTCAGCCAGTCAGTCAAGCAGTCAGTCATTTAGTCTCAGTCAGTCAGTCATTCAGTCAGGCAGTCAGTCAGTCAGTAAGTCGGTCAGTCCTGTGCAGTCAGTTAGTCACTAAAGCAGTCAGTCAGTCTAAGTCAGTCAGTCAGTCAGTCAGTCCAGTCCAGTCTCAGTCAGTCAGTCAGTCAGTCTCGGTCAGTCAGTCAGTCAGGCAGTCAGTCAGTCGGTCAGCCTTATTCAGTCAGTCTGTCAGTCATCCTTATTCAGTCAGTATGTCAGTCAGTCAGTCGGTCAGTCCTGTCCAGTCAGTTAGTCAGTCAAGCAGTCAGTCAGGTAGTCAAGCAATCAGTCAGTCAGTGTCAGTCAGTCATTTAGTCATTCAGTCAGTCTGTGAAATAGCCAGTCAGAGAGTCAAGCAGTCAGTCAGTCAGTCTCAGTCAGTCAGTCAGTCAGTCAGTCCAGTCTCAGTCAGTCAGGCAGTTAGTCAGTCAGTCTCGGTCAGTCAGTGAGTCAGTCCAGTCTCAGTCAGTCAGGCAGTTAGTCAGTCAATCTCGGTCAGTCAGGCAGTTAGTCAGTCAGTCTCGGTCAGTCAGTGAGTCAGTCAGTCAGTATCAATCAGTCAGTGAGTCAGTCTGTCAGTCAGGCAGTATCAGTCAGGCAGTAAGACTCCGCTCGACAGAACTCCGATAGCCTAATGGCTAGACCGCTGGTCTTCCAAGCGAGTGGCCTGGGTTCGAGTCCGAGCCCGAGCGAATATCTTCAATGTATATATTTATTTTCTAATTTGAAAATTCTTTTTTTTTTCAATTTCTTTGCTTTGCAATTATTGATTATTTATGTCGGGAAGAAAATTCTGAGTCAGTTTAATTTTTCGACACGAAGATTTCAAAGTGTTTAAATAAACAATTACCAAGGTGCATTTTTTGTTTTTATTATATTTAAAACTCCCACCGACAGAGCTCCCATAGACTAATGGCTAGAGTGTTAGGCTTCCAAGCGAGTGGCCCTGGGTTCGAGTCCCAGCCTGAACGAAAATCTTCAATGTATACTTTTAGTTTCTAATTTGAAATTTCTTCTTCTTTTTTTTTTAATTTTTCTCTTTTGCGAATATTGATTATTTATGTAGGGAGAAAAATTCTGAGTCAGTTTAATTATTCGACCTGTAAATTTCAAAGTGTTTGAATCAATAATTACCAAGGTGCATTTTTTGTTTTTATCATATTTAAGACTTCCATCGACAGAGCTCCGATAGCCTAATGGCTAGACCGTTGGGTTCCTAGCGCGTGGTACTGGGTTCGAGTCCCGGCCGGAAAGGAAATCTTAAATGCAAATATTTTTTTCTAATTTTATAATTCTTTTTTTTTCCCTTTTGCGAAGTCAGTCAGTCAGTCTGACAGTCAATCAGTCAAGCACTCAGTCATTCAGTCTCAGTCAGTCAGTCCAGTCAGTCAGTCACTCAGTCAGTCAGTTAGTCCTTCAGCCAGTCAGTCAAGCAGTCAGTCATTTAGTCTCAGTCAGTCAGTCATTCAGTCAGTCAGTCAGTCAGGCAGTCAGTCAGTCAGTCAGTCGGTCAGTCCTGTGCAGTCAGTTAGTCACTAAAGCAGTCAGTCAGTCAGTCAGTCAGTCAGTCCAGTCCAGTCTCAGTCAGTCAGTCAGTCAGTCTCGGTCAGTCAGTCAGTCAGTCAGTCTCAGTCAGTCAGTCAGTCAGTCTCGGTCAGTCAGTCAGTCAGTCATTCAGTCAGTCAGTCAGTCAGTCAGGCAGTCAGTCAGTCGGTCAGCCTTATTCAGTCAGTCTGTCAGTCAGTCAGTCAGTCAGCCTCATTCAGTCAGTCTGTCAGTCATCCTTATTCAGTCAGTCTGTCAGTCAGTCAGTCGGTCAGTCCTGTCCAGTCAGTTAGTCAGTCAAGCAGTCAGTCAGGTAGTCAAGCAGTCAGTCAGGTAGTCAAGCAGTCAGTCAGTCAGTGTCAGTCAGTCATTTAGTCATTCAGTCAGTCAGTGAAATAGCCAGTCAGAGAGTCAAGCAGTCAGTCAGTCAGTCTCAGTCAGTCAGTTAGTCAGTCAGTCAGTCAGTCAGTCAGTCAGTCCAGTCTCAGTCAGTCAGGCAGTTAGTCAGTCAGTCTCGGTCAGTCAGTGAGTCAGTCCAGTCTCAGTCAGTCAGTCAGTGAGTCAGTCTGTCAGTCAGGCAGTATCAGTCAGGCAGTAAGACAACGCGCGACAGAACTCCGATAGCCTAATGGCTAGACCGCTGGTCTTCCAAGCGAGTGGCCTGGGTTCGAGTCCCAGCCGGAGCGAATATTTTCAATGTATATATTTCTTTTCTAATTTGAAAATTCTTTTTTTTTTCAATTTCTTTCCTTTGAAATTATTATTGATTATTTATGTAGGGAGAAAAATTCTGAGTCAGTTTAATTATTCGACCTGTAAATTTCAAAGTGTTTGAATCAATAATTACCAAGGTGCATTTTTAGTTTTTATTATATTTAAGACTTCCATCGACAGAGCTCCGATAGCCTAATGGCTAGACCGTTGGGTTCCAAGCGCGTGGTACTGGGTTCGAGTCCCGGCCGGAACGAAAATCTTCCATGTATATATTTCTCTTCTAATTTGAAGATTCTTTTTTTTTTTCAATTTCTTTCTTTTGCAAATATGGATTATTTATGTACGGAAGAAAATTCTGAGTCAGTTTAATCATTCGACCTTTAGATTTCAAAGATTTTAGATCAATAATTACTAAGGTGCATTTTTTGGTTTTATTATAATTAAGACACCGATCAACAGAGATCCGATAGTATATTGGCGAGAGCGTTGGGCTTCCATGAGTGTCGCCCTGGGTTCAAATCCCAGCCGGAAAGGAAACCTTAAATGCAAATATTTTTTTCTAATTTTCTAATTCTTTTTTTTTTATTTTTCCCTTTTGCGAAGTCAGTCAGTCAGTCTGACAGTCAATCAGTCAAGCACTCAGTCATTCAGTCTCAGTCAGTCAGTCCAGTCAGTCAGTCACTCAGTCAGTCAGTTAGTCCTTCAGCCAGTCAGTCAAGCAGTCAGTCATTTAGTCTCAGTCAGTCAGTCAGTCAGTCAGTCCAGTGTCAGTCAGTCAGGCAGTTAGTCAGTCAGTCTCGGTCAGTCAGTGAGTCAGTCCAGTCTCAGTCAGTCAGTCAGTGAGTCAGTCTGTCAGTCAGGCAGTATCAGTCAGGCAGTAAGACTCCGCTCGACAGAACTCCGATTGCCTAATGGCTAGACCGCTGGTCTTCCAAGCGAGTGGCCTGGGTTCGAGTCCCAGCCGGAGCGAATATCTTCAATGTATATATTTCTTTTCTAATTTGAAAATTCTTTTTTTTTTTCAATTTCTTTCCTTTGCAATTATTGATTATTTATGTAGGGAAGAAAATTCTGAGTCAGTTTAATTTTTCGACACGAAGATTTCAAAGTGTTTAAATAAACAATTACCAAGGTGCATTTTTTGTTTTTATTATATTTAAAACTCCCACCGACAGAGCTCCCATAGACTAATGGCTAGAGTGTTAGGCTTCCAAGCGAGTGGCCCTGGGTTCGAGTCCCAGCCTGAACGAAAATCTTCAATGTATACTTTTAGTTTCTAATTTGAAATTTCTTCTTCTTTTTTTTTTTAATTTTTCTCTTTTGCGAATATTGATTATTTATGTAGGGAGAAAAATTCTGAGTCAGTTTAATTATTCGACCTGTAAATTTCAAAGTGTTTGAATCAATAATTACCAAGGTGCATTTTTTGTTTTTATTATATTTAAGACTTCCATCGACAGAGCTGCGATAGCCTAATGGCTAGACCGTTGGGTTCCTAGCGCGTGGTACTGGGTTCGAGTCCCGGCCGGAAAGGAAATCTTAAATGCAAATATTTTTTTCTAATTTTCTAATTCTTTTTTTTTTATTTTTCCCTTTTGCGAAGTCAGTCAGTCAGTCTGACAGTCAATCAGTCAAGCACTCAGTCATTCAGTCGCAGTCAGTCAGTCCAGTCAGTCAGTCACTCAGTCAGTCAGTTAGTCCTTCAGCCAGTCAGTCAAGCAGTCAGTCATTTAGTCTCAGTCAGTCAGTCATTCAGTCAGTCAGTCAGTCAGGCAGTCAGTCAGTCAGTCAGTCGGTCAGTCCTGTGCAGTCAGTTAGTCATTAAAGCAGTCAGTCAGTCTCAGTCAGTCAGTCAGTCAGTCAGTCAGTCCAGTCCAGTCCAGTCTCAGTCAGTCTCGGTCAGTCAGTCAGTCAGTCAGTCAGTCAGTCAGGCAGTCAGTCAGTCGGTCAGCCTTATTCAGTCAGTCTGTCAGTCAGTCAGTCAGTCAGCCTTATTCAGTCAGTCTGTCAGTCATCCTTATTCAGTCAGTCTGTCAGTCAGTCAGTCGGTCAGTCCTGTCCAGTCAGTTAGTCAGTCAAGCAGTCAGTCAGGTAGTCAAGCAGTCAGTCAGTCAGTGTCAGTCAGTCATTTAGTCATTCAGTCAGTCAGTGAAATAGCCAGTCAGAGAGTCAAGCAGTCAGTCAGTCAGTCTCAGTCAGTCAGTTAGTCAGTCAGTCAGTCAGTCAGTCAGTCCAGTCTCAGTCAGTCAGGCAGTCAGTCAGTCCAGTCTCAGTCAGTCAGGCAGTTAGTCAGTCAGTCTCGGTCAGTCAGTGAGTCAGTCAGTCAGTATCAGTCAGTCAGTGAGTCAGTCTGTCAGTCAGGCAGTATCAGTCAGGCAGTAAGACTCCGCTCGACAGAACTCCGATAGCCTAATGGCTAGACCGCTGGTCTTCCAAGCGAGTGGCCTGGGTTCGAGTCCCAGCCGGAGCGAATATCTTCAATGTATATATTTCTTTTCTAATTTGAAAATTCTTTTTTTTTCAATTTCTTTCCTTTGCAATTATTGACTATTTATGTAGGGAAGAAAATTCTGAGTCAGTTTAATTTTTCGACACGAAGATTTCAAAGTGTTTAAATAAACAATTACCAAGGTGCATTTTTTGTTTTTATTATATTTAAAACTCCCACCGACAGAGCTCCCATAGACTAATGGCTAGAGTGTTAGGCTTCCAAGCGAGTGGCCCTGGGTTCGAGTCCCAGCCTGAACGAAAATCTTCAATGTATACTTTTAGTTTCTAATTTGAAATTTCTTCTTCTTTTTTTTTTAATTTTTCTCTTTTGCGAATATTGATTATTTATGTAGGGAGAAAAATTCTGAGTCAGTTTAATTATTCGACCTGTAAATTTCAAAGTGTTTGAATCAATAATTACCAAGGTGCATTTTTTGTTTTTATTATATTTAAGACTTCCATCGACAGAGCTCCGATAGCCTAATGGCTAGACCGTTGGGTTCCTAGCGCGTGGTACTGGGTTCGAGTCCCGGCCGGAAAGGAAATCTTAAATGCAAATATTTTTTTCTAATTTTATGATTCTTTTTTTTTTTTATTTTTCCCTTTTGCGAAGTCAGTCAGTCAGTCTGACAGTCAATCAGTCAAGCACTCAGTCATTCAGTCTCAGTCAGTCAGTCCAGTCACTCAGTCAGTCAGTTAGTCCTTCAGCCAGTCAGTCAAGCAGTCAGTCATTTAGTCTCAGTCAGTCAGTCATTCAGTCAGTCAGTCAGTCAGTCAGGCAGTCAGTCAGGCAGTCAGTCAGTCAGTCGGTCAGTCCTGTGCAGTCAGTTAGTCACTAAAGCAGTCAGTCAGTCTCAGTCAGTCAGTCATTCAGTCCAGTCCAGTCTCAGTCAGTCAGTCAGTCAGTCTCGGTCAGTCAGTCAGTCAGTCATTCAGTCAGTCAGTCAGTCAGGCAGTCAGTCATTCAGTCAGTCAGTCAGTCAGGCAGTCAGTCAGTCGGTCAGCCTTATTCAGTCAGTCTGTCAGTCAGTCAGTCAGTCAGCCTTATTCAGTCAGTCTGTCAGTCATCCTTATTCAGTCAGTCTGTCAGTCAGTCAGTCGGTCAGTCCTGTCCAGTCAGTTAGTCAGTCAAGCAGTCAGTCAGGTAGTCAAGCAGTCAGTCAGTCAGTGTCAGTCAGTCATTTAGTCATTCAGTCAGTCAGTGAAATAGCCAGTCAGAGAGTCAAGCAGTCAGTCAGTCAGTCTCAGTCAGTCAGTTAGTCAGTCAGTCAGTCAGTCAGTCAGTCAGTCCAGTCGCAGTCAGTCAGGCAGTTAGTCAGTCAGTCTCGGTCAGTCAGTGAGTCAGTCAGTCAGTATCAGTCAGTCAGTGAGTCAGTCTGTCAGTCAGGCAGTATCAGTCAGGCAGTAAGACTCCGCTCGACAGAACTCCGATAGCCTAATGGCTAGACCGCTGGTCTTCCAAGCGAGTGGCCTGGGTTGGAGTCCCAGCCGGAGCGAATATCTTCAATGTATATATTTCTTTTCTAATTTGAAAATTCTTTTTTTTGTCAATTTCTTTCCTTTGCAATTATTGATTATTTATGTAGGGAAGAAAATTCTGAGTCAGTTTAATTTTTCGACACGAAGATTTCAAAGTGTTTAAATAAACAATTACCAAGGTGCATTTTTTGTTTTTATTATATTTAAAACTCCCACCGACAGAGCTGCCATAGACTAATGGCTAGAGTGTTAGGCTTCCAAGCGAGTGGCCCTGGGTTCATGCCCCAGCCTGAACGAAAATCTTCAATGTATACTTTTAGTTTCTAATTTGAAATTTCTTCTTCTTTTTTTTTTAATTTTTCTCTTTTGCGAATATTAATTATTTATGTAGGGAGAAAAATTCTGAGTCAGTTTAATTATTCGACCTGTAAATTTCAAAGTGTTTGAATCAATAATTACCAAGGTGCATTTTTTGTTTTTATTATATTTAAGACTTCCATCGACAGAGCTCCGATAGCCTAATGGCTAGACCGTTGGGTTCCAAGCGCGTGGTACTGGGTTCGAGTCCCGGCCGGAACGAAAATCTTCCATGTATATATTTCTCTTCTAATTTGAAGATTCTTTTTTTTTTCAATTTCTTTCTTTTGCAAATATGGATTATTTATGTACGGAAGAAAATTCTGAGTTAGTTTAATCATTCGATCTTTAGATTTCAAAGATTTTAGATCAATAATTACTAAGGTGCATTTTTTGTTTTTATTATAATTAAGACACCGATCAACAGAGATCCGATAGTATATTGGCGAGAGCGTTGGGCTTCCATGAGTGTCGCCCTATGTTCAAATCCCAGCCGGAATGGAAATCTTAAATGCAAATATTTTTTTCTAATTTTATAATTCTTTTTTTTTTATTTTTCCCTTTTGCGAAGTCAGTCAGTCAGTCTGACAGTCAATCAGTCAAGCACTCAGTCATTCAGTCTCAGTCAGTCAGTCCAGTCAGTCAGTCACTCAGTCAGTCAGTTAGTCCTTCAGCCAGTCAGTCAAGCAGTCAGTCATTTAGTCTCAGCCAGTCAGTCATTCAGTCAGTCAGTCAGTCAGGCAGTCAGTCAGTCAGTCAGTCGTTCAGTCCTGTGCAGTCAGTTAGTCACTAAAGCAGTCAGTCAGTCTCAGTCAGTCAGTCAGTCAGTCAGTCCAGTCCAGTCTCAGTCAGTCAGTCAGTCAGTCTCGGTCAGTCAGTCAGTCAGTCATTCAGTCAGTCAGTCAGGCAGTCAGTCAGTCGGTCAACCTTATTCAGTCAGTCTGTCAGTCAGTCAGTCAGTCAGCCTTATTCAGTCAGTCTGTCAGTCATCCTTATTCAGTCAGTCTGTCAGTCAGTCAGTCGGTCAGTCCTGTCCAGTCAGTTAGTCAGTCAAGCAGTCAGTCAGGTAGTCAAGCAGTCAGTCAGTCAGTGTCAGTCAGTCATTTAGTCATTCAGTCAGTCAGTGAAATAGCCAGTCAGAGAGTCAAGCAGTCAGTCAGTCAGTCTCAGTCAGTCAGTTAGTCAGTCAGTCAGTCAGTCAGTCCAGTGTCAGTCAGTCAGGCAGTTAGTCAGTCAGTCTCGGTCAGTCAGTGAGTCAGTCCAGTCTCAGTCAGTCAGTCAGTGAGTCAGTCTGTCAGTCAGGCAGTATCAGTCAGGCAGTAAGACTCCGCTCGACAGAACTCCGATAGCCTAATGGCTAGACCGCTGGTCTTCCAAGCGAGTGGCCTGGGTTCGAGTCCCAGCCGGAGCGAATATCTTCAATGTATATATTTCTTTTCTAATTTGAAAATTCTTTTTTTTTTCAATTTCTTTCCTTTGCAATTATTGATTATTTATGTAGGGAAGAAAATTCTGAGTCAGTTTAATTTTTCGACACGAAGATTTCAAAGTGTTTAAATAAACAATTACCAAGGTGCATTTTTTGTTTTTATTATATTTAAAACTCCCACCGACAGAGCTCCCATAGACTAATGGCTAGAGTGTTAGGCTTCCAAGCGAGTGGCCCTGGGTTCGAGTCCCAGCCTGAACGAAAATCTTCAATGTATACTTTTAGTTTCTAATTTGAAATTTCTTCTTCTTTTTTTTTAAATTTTTCTCTTTTGCGAATATTGATTATTTATGTAGGGAGAAAAATTCTGAGTCAGTTTAATTATTCGACCTGTAAATTTCAAAGTGTTTGAATCAATAATTACCAAGGTGCATTTTTAGTTTTTATTATATTTAAGACTTCCATCGACAGAGCTCCGATAGCCTAATGGCTAGACCGTTGGGTTCCAAGCGCGTGGTACTGGGTTCGAGTCCCGGCCGGAACGAAAATCTTCCATGTATATATTTCTCTTCTAATTTGAAGATTCTTTTTTTTTTTTCAATTTCTTTCTTATGCAAATATGGATTATTTATGTACGGAAGAAAATTCTGAGTCAGTTTAATCATTCGACCTTTAGATTTCAAAGATTTTAGATCAATAATTACTAAGGTGCATTTTTTGTTTTTATTATAATTAAGACACCGATCAACAGAGATCCGATAGTATATTGGCGAGAGCGTTGGGCTTCCATGAGTGTCGCCCTGGGTTCAAATCCCAGCCGGAAAGGAAATCTTAAATGCAAATATTTTTTTCTAATTTTATAATTTTTTTTTTTTATTTTTCCCTTTTGCGAAGTCAGTCAGTCAGTCTGACAGTCAATCAGTCAAGCACTCAGTCATTCAGTCTCAGTCAGTCAGTCCAGTCAGTCAGTCACTCAGTCAGTCAGTTAGTCCTTCAGCCAGTCAGTCAAGCAGTCAGTCATTTAGTCTCAGTCAGTCAGTCATTCAGTCAGTCAGGCAGTCAGTCAGTCGGTCAGTCCTGTGCAGTCAGTTAGTCACTAAAGCAGTCAGTCAGTCTCAGTCAGTCAGTCAGTCAGTCAGTCCAGTCCAGTCTCAGTCAGTCAGTCTCGGTCAGTCAGTCAGTCAGTCATTCAGTCAGTCAGTCAGTCAGGCAGTCAGACAGTCGGTCAGCCTTATTCAGTCAGTCTGTCAGTCAGTCAGTCAGTCAGCCTCATTCAGTCAGTCTGTCAGTCATCCTTATTCAGTCAGTCTGTCAGTCAGTCAGTCGGTCAGTCCTGTCCAGTCAGTTAGTCAGTCAAGCAGTCAGTCAGGTAGTCAAGCAGTCAGTCAGTCAGTGTCAGTCAGTCATTTAGTCATTCAGTCAGTCAGTGAAATAGCCAGTCAGAGAGTCAAGCAGTCAGTCAGTCAGTCTCAGTCAGTCAGTTAGTCAGTCAGTCAGTCAGTCAGTCAGTCCAGTGTCAGTCAGTCAGGCAGTTAGTCAGTCAGTCTCGGTCAGTCAGTGAGTCAGTCCAGTCTCAGTCAGTCAGTCAGTGAGTCAGTCTGTCAGTCAGGCAGTATCAGTCAGGCAGTAAGACTCCGTTCGACAGAACTCCGATAACCTAATGGCTAGACCGCTGGTCTTCCAAGCGAGTGGCCTGGGTTCGAGTCCCAGCCGGAGCGAATATCTTCAATGTATATATTTCTTTTCTAATTTGAAAATTCTTTTTTTTTCCAATTTCTTTCCTTTGCAATTATTGATTATTTATGTAGGGAAGAAAATTCTGAGTCAGTTTAATTTTTCGACACGAAGATTTCAAAGTGTTTAAATAAACAATTACCAAGGTGCATTTTTTGTTTTTATTATATTTAAAACTCCCACCGACAGAGCTCCCATAGACTAATGGCTAGAGTGTTAGGCTTCCAAGCGAGTGGCCCTGGGTTCGAGTCCCAGCCTGAACGAAAATCTTCAATGTATACTTTTAGTTTCTAATTTGAAATTTCTTCTTCTTTTTTTTTTAATTTTTCTCTTTTGCGAATATTGATTATTTATGTAGGGAGAAAAATTCTGAGTCAGTTTAATTATTCGACCTGTAAATTTCAAAGTGTTTGAATCAATAATTACCAAGGTGCATTTTTAGTTTTTATTATATTTAAGACTTCCATCGACAGAGCTCCGATAGCCTAATGGCTAGACCGTTGGGTTCCAAGCGCGTGGTACTGGGTTCGAGTCCCGGCCGGAACGAAAATCTTCCATGTATATATTTCTCTTCTAATTTGAAGATTCTTTTTTTTTTCAATTTCTTTCTTATGCAAATATGGATTATTTATGTACGGAAGAAAATTCTGAGTCAGTTTAATCATTCGACCTTTAGATTTCAAAGATTTTAGATCAATAATTGCTAAGGTGCATTTTTTGTTTTTATTATAATTAAGACACCGATCAACAGAGATCCGATAGTATATTGGCGAGAGCGTTGGGCTTCCATGAGTGTCGCCCTGGGTTCAAATCCCAGCCGGAAAGGAAATCTTAAATGCAAATATTTTTTTCTAATTTTATAATTCTTTTTTTTTTATTTTTCCCTTTTGCGAAGTCAGTCAGTCAGTCTGACAGTCAATCAGTCAAGCACTCAGTCATTCAGTCTCAGTCAGTCAGTCCAGTCAGTCAGTCACTCAGTCAGTCAGTTAGTCCTTCAGCCAGTCAGTCAAGCAGTCAGTCATTTAGTCTCAGTCAGTCAGTCATTCAGTCAGTCAGTCAGTCAGTCAGGCAGTCAGTCAGGCAGTCAGTCAGTCAGTCGGTCAGTCCTGTGCAGTCAGTTAGTCACTAAAGCAGTCAGTCAGTCTCAGTCAGTCAGTCATTCAGTCCAGTCCAGTCTCAGTCAGTCAGTCAGTCAGTCTCGGTCAGTCAGTCAGTCAGTCATTCAGTCAGTCAGTCAGTCAGGCAGTCAGTCATTCAGTCAGTCAGTCAGTCAGGCAGTCAGTCAGTCGGTCAGCCTTATTCAGTCAGTCTGTCAGTCAGTCAGTCAGTCAGCCTTATTCAGTCAGTCTGTCAGTCATCCTTATTCAGTCAGTCTGTCAGTCAGTCAGTCGGTCAGTCCTGTCCAGTCAGTTAGTCAGTCAAGCAGTCAGTCAGGTAGTCAAGCAGTCAGTCAGTCAGTGTCAGTCAGTCATTTAGTCATTCAGTCAGTCAGTGAAATAGCCAGTCAGAGAGTCAAGCAGTCAGTCAGTCAGTCTCAGTCAGTCAGTTAGTCAGTCAGTCAGTCAGTCAGTCAGTCAGTCCAGTCGCAGTCAGTCAGGCAGTTAGTCAGTCAGTCTCGGTCAGTCAGTGAGTCAGTCAGTCAGTATCAGTCAGTCAGTGAGTCAGTCTGTCAGTCAGGCAGTATCAGTCAGGCAGTAAGACTCCGCTCGACAGAACTCCGATAGCCTAATGGCTAGACCGCTGGTCTTCCAAGCGAGTGGCCTGGGTTGGAGTCCCAGCCGGAGCGAATATCTTCAATGTATATATTTCTTTTCTAATTTGAAAATTCTTTTTTTTGTCAATTTCTTTCCTTTGCAATTATTGATTATTTATGTAGGGAAGAAAATTCTGAGTCAGTTTAATTTTTCGACACGAAGATTTCAAAGTGTTTAAATAAACAATTACCAAGGTGCATTTTTTGTTTTTATTATATTTAAAACTCCCACCGACAGAGCTGCCATAGACTAATGGCTAGAGTGTTAGGCTTCCAAGCGAGTGGCCCTGGGTTCATGCCCCAGCCTGAACGAAAATCTTCAATGTATACTTTTAGTTTCTAATTTGAAATTTCTTCTTCTTTTTTTTTTAATTTTTCTCTTTTGCGAATATTAATTATTTATGTAGGGAGAAAAATTCTGAGTCAGTTTAATTATTCGACCTGTAAATTTCAAAGTGTTTGAATCAATAATTACCAAGGTGCATTTTTTGTTTTTATTATATTTAAGACTTCCATCGACAGAGCTCCGATAGCCTAATGGCTAGACCGTTGGGTTCCAAGCGCGTGGAACTGGGTTCGAGTCCCGGCCGGAACGAAAATCTTCCATGTATATATTTCTCTTCTAATTTGAAGATTCTTTTTTTTTTCAATTTCTTTCTTTTGCAAATATGGATTATTTATGTACGGAAGAAAATTCTGAGTTAGTTTAATCATTCGATCTTTAGATTTCAAAGATTTTAGATCAATAATTACTAAGGTGCATTTTTTGTTTTTATTATAATTAAGACACCGATCAACAGAGATCCGATAGTATATTGGCGAGAGCGTTGGGCTTCCATGAGTGTCGCCCTATGTTCAAATCCCAGCCGGAATGGAAATCTTAAATGCAAATATTTTTTTCTAATTTTATAATTCTTTTTTTTTTATTTTTCCCTTTTGCGAAGTCAGTCAGTCAGTCTGACAGTCAATCAGTCAAGCACTCAGTCATTCAGTCTCAGTCAGTCAGTCCAGTCAGTCAGTCACTCAGTCAGTCAGTTAGTCCTTCAGCCAGTCAGTCAAGCAGTCAGTCATTTAGTCTCAGCCAGTCAGTCATTCAGTCAGTCAGTCAGTCAGGCAGTCAGTCAGTCAGTCAGTCGTTCAGTCCTGTGCAGTCAGTTAGTCACTAAAGCAGTCAGTCAGTCTCAGTCAGTCAGTCAGTCAGTCAGTCCAGTCCAGTCTCAGTCAGTCAGTCAGTCAGTCTCGGTCAGTCAGTCAGTCAGTCATTCAGTCAGTCAGTCAGGCAGTCAGTCAGTCGGTCAACCTTATTCAGTCAGTCTGTCAGTCAGTCAGTCAGTCAGCCTTATTCAGTCAGTCTGTCAGTCATCCTTATTCAGTCAGTCTGTCAGTCAGTCAGTCGGTCAGTCCTGTCCAGTCAGTTAGTCAGTCAAGCAGTCAGTCAGGTAGTCAAGCAGTCAGTCAGTCAGTGTCAGTCAGTCATTTAGTCATTCAGTCAGTCAGTGAAATAGCCAGTCAGAGAGTCAAGCAGTCAGTCAGTCAGTCTCAGTCAGTCAGTTAGTCAGTCAGTCAGTCAGTCAGTCCAGTGTCAGTCAGTCAGGCAGTTAGTCAGTCAGTCTCGGTCAGTCAGTGAGTCAGTCCAGTCTCAGTCAGTCAGTCAGTGAGTCAGTCTGTCAGTCAGGCAGTATCAGTCAGGCAGTAAGACTCCGCTCGACAGAACTCCGATAGCCTAATGGCTAGACCGCTGGTCTTCCAAGCGAGTGGCCTGGGTTCGAGTCCCAGCCGGAGCGAATATCTTCAATGTATATATTTCTTTTCTAATTTGAAAATTCTTTTTTTTTTCAATTTCTTTCCTTTGCAATTATTGATTATTTATGTAGGGAAGAAAATTCTGAGTCAGTTTAATTTTTCGACACGAAGATTTCAAAGTGTTTAAATAAACAATTACCAAGGTGCATTTTTTGTTTTTATTATATTTAAAACTCCCACCGACAGAGCTCCCATAGACTAATGGCTAGAGTGTTAGGCTTCCAAGCGAGTGGCCCTGGGTTCGAGTCCCAGCCTGAACGAAAATCTTCAATGTATACTTTTAGTTTCTAATTTGAAATTTCTTCTTCTTTTTTTTTAAATTTTTCTCTTTTGCGAATATTGATTATTTATGTAGGGAGAAAAATTCTGAGTCAGTTTAATTATTCGACCTGTAAATTTCAAAGTGTTTGAATCAATAATTACCAAGGTGCATTTTTAGTTTTTATTATATTTAAGACTTCCATCGACAGAGCTCCGATAGCCTAATGGCTAGACCGTTGGGTTCCAAGCGCGTGGTACTGGGTTCGAGTCCCGGCCGGAACGAAAATCTTCCATGTATATATTTCTCTTCTAATTTGAAGATTCTTTTTTTTTTTTCAATTTCTTTCTTATGCAAATATGGATTATTTATGTACGGAAGAAAATTCTGAGTCAGTTTAATCATTCGACCTTTAGATTTCAAAGATTTTAGATCAATAATTACTAAGGTGCATTTTTTGTTTTTATTATAATTAAGACACCGATCAACAGAGATCCGATAGTATATTGGCGAGAGCGTTGGGCTTCCATGAGTGTCGCCCTGGGTTCAAATCCCAGCCGGAAAGGAAATCTTAAATGCAAATATTTTTTTCTAATTTTATAATTTTTTTTTTTTATTTTTCCCTTTTGCGAAGTCAGTCAGTCAGTCTGACAGTCAATCAGTCAAGCACTCAGTCATTCAGTCTCAGTCAGTCAGTCCAGTCAGTCAGTCACTCAGTCAGTCAGTTAGTCCTTCAGCCAGTCAGTCAAGCAGTCAGTCATTTAGTCTCAGTCAGTCAGTCATTCAGTCAGTCAGGCAGTCAGTCAGTCGGTCAGTCCTGTGCAGTCAGTTAGTCACTAAAGCAGTCAGTCAGTCTCAGTCAGTCAGTCAGTCAGTCAGTCCAGTCCAGTCTCAGTCAGTCAGTCTCGGTCAGTCAGTCAGTCAGTCATTCAGTCAGTCAGTCAGTCAGGCAGTCAGACAGTCGGTCAGCCTTATTCAGTCAGTCTGTCAGTCAGTCAGTCAGTCAGCCTCATTCAGTCAGTCTGTCAGTCATCCTTATTCAGTCAGTCTGTCAGTCAGTCAGTCGGTCAGTCCTGTCCAGTCAGTTAGTCAGTCAAGCAGTCAGTCAGGTAGTCAAGCAGTCAGTCAGTCAGTGTCAGTCAGTCATTTAGTCATTCAGTCAGTCAGTGAAATAGCCAGTCAGAGAGTCAAGCAGTCAGTCAGTCAGTCTCAGTCAGTCAGTTAGTCAGTCAGTCAGTCAGTCAGTCAGTCCAGTGTCAGTCAGTCAGGCAGTTAGTCAGTCAGTCTCGGTCAGTCAGTGAGTCAGTCCAGTCTCAGTCAGTCAGTCAGTGAGTCAGTCTGTCAGTCAGGCAGTATCAGTCAGGCAGTAAGACTCCGTTCGACAGAACTCCGATAACCTAATGGCTAGACCGCTGGTCTTCCAAGCGAGTGGCCTGGGTTCGAGTCCCAGCCGGAGCGAATATCTTCAATGTATATATTTCTTTTCTAATTTGAAAATTCTTTTTTTTTCCAATTTCTTTCCTTTGCAATTATTGATTATTTATGTAGGGAAGAAAATTCTGAGTCAGTTTAATTTTTCGACACGAAGATTTCAAAGTGTTTAAATAAACAATTACCAAGGTGCATTTTTTGTTTTTATTATATTTAAAACTCCCACCGACAGAGCTCCCATAGACTAATGGCTAGAGTGTTAGGCTTCCAAGCGAGTGGCCCTGGGTTCGAGTCCCAGCCTGAACGAAAATCTTCAATGTATACTTTTAGTTTCTAATTTGAAATTTCTCCTTCTTTTTTTTTTAATTTTTCTCTTTTGCGAATATTGATTATTTATGTAGGGAGAAAAATTCTGAGTCAGTTTAATTATTCGACCTGTAAATTTCAAAGTGTTTGAATCAATAATTACCAAGGTGCATTTTTAGTTTTTATTATATTTAAGACTTCCATCGACAGAGCTCCGATAGCCTAATGGCTAGACCGTTGGGTTCCAAGCGCGTGGTACTGGGTTCGAGTCCCGGCCGGAACGAAAATCTTCCATGTATATATTTCTCTTCTAATTTGAAGATTCTTTTTTTTTTCAATTTCTTTCTTATGCAAATATGGATTATTTATGTACGGAAGAAAATTCTGAGTCAGTTTAATCATTCGACCTTTAGATTTCAAAGATTTTAGATCAATAATTACTAAGGTGCATTTTTTGTTTTTATTATAATTAAGACACCGATCAACAGAGATCCGATAGTATATTGGCGAGAGCGTTGGGCTTCCATGAGTGTCGCCCTGGGTTCAAATCCCAGCCGGAAAGGAAATCTTAAATGCAAATATTTTTTTCTAATTTTATAATTTTTTTTTTTTATTTTTCCCTTTTGCGAAGTCAGTCAGTCAGTCTGACAGTCAATCAGTCAAGCACTCAGTCATTCAGTCTCAGTCAGTCAGTCCAGTCAGTCAGTCACTCAGTCAGTCAGTTAGTCCTTCAGCCAGTCAGTCAAGCAGTCAGTCATTTAGTCTCAGTCAGTCAGTCATTCAGTCAGTCAGGCAGTCAGTCAGTCGGTCAGTCCTGTGCAGTCAGTTAGTCACTAAAGCAGTCAGTCAGTCTCAGTCAGTCAGTCAGTCAGTCAGTCCAGTCCAGTCTCAGTCAGTCAGTCTCGGTCAGTCAGTCAGTCAGTCATTCAGTCAGTCAGTCAGTCAGGCAGTCAGACAGTCGGTCAGCCTTATTCAGTCAGTCTGTCAGTCAGTCAGTCAGTCAGCCTCATTCAGTCAGTCTGTCAGTCATCCTTATTCAGTCAGTCTGTCAGTCAGTCAGTCGGTCAGTCCTGTCCAGTCAGTTAGTCAGTCAAGCAGTCAGTCAGGTAGTCAAGCAGTCAGTCAGTCAGTGTCAGTCAGTCATTTAGTCATTCAGTCAGTCAGTGAAATAGCCAGTCAGAGAGTCAAGCAGTCAGTCAGTCAGTCTCAGTCAGTCAGTTAGTCAGTCAGTCAGTCAGTCAGTCAGTCCAGTGTCAGTCAGTCAGGCAGTTAGTCAGTCAGTCTCGGTCAGTCAGTGAGTCAGTCCAGTCTCAGTCAGTCAGTCAGTGAGTCAGTCTGTCAGTCAGGCAGTATCAGTCAGGCAGTAAGACTCCGTTCGACAGAACTCCGATAACCTAATGGCTAGACCGCTGGTCTTCCAAGCGAGTGGCCTGGGTTCGAGTCCCAGCCGGAGCGAATATCTTCAATGTATATATTTCTTTTCTAATTTGAAAATTCTTTTTTTTTCCAATTTCTTTCCTTTGCAATTATTGATTATTTATGTAGGGAAGAAAATTCTGAGTCAGTTTAATTTTTCGACACGAAGATTTCAAAGTGTTTAAATAAACAATTACCAAGGTGCATTTTTTGTTTTTATTATATTTAAAACTCCCACCGACAGAGCTCCCATAGACTAATGGCTAGAGTGTTAGGCTTCCAAGCGAGTGGCCCTGGGTTCGAGTCCCAGCCTGAACGAAAATCTTCAATGTATACTTTTAGTTTCTAATTTGAAATTTCTCCTTCTTTTTTTTTTAATTTTTCTCTTTTGCGAATATTGATTATTTATGTAGGGAGAAAAATTCTGAGTCAGTTTAATTATTCGACCTGTAAATTTCAAAGTGTTTGAATCAATAATTACCAAGGTGCATTTTTAGTTTTTATTATATTTAAGACTTCCATCGACAGAGCTCCGATAGCCTAATGGCTAGACCGTTGGGTTCCAAGCGCGTGGTACTGGGTTCGAGTCCCGGCCGGAACGAAAATCTTCCATGTATATATTTCTCTTCTAATTTGAAGATTCTTTTTTTTTTCAATTTCTTTCTTATGCAAATATGGATTATTTATGTACGGAAGAAAATTCTGAGTCAGTTTAATCATTCGACCTTTAGATTTCAAAGATTTTAGATCAATAATTGCTAAGGTGCATTTTTTGTTTTTATTATAATTAAGACACCGATCAACAGAGATCCGATAGTATATTGGCGAGAGCGTTGGGCTTCCATGAGTGTCGCCCTGGGTTCAAATCCCAGCCGGAAAGGAAATCTTAAATGCAAATATTTTTTTCTAATTTTATTTTTTTTTTTTTTATTTTTCCCTTTTGCGAAGTCAGTCAGTCAGTCTGACAGTCAATCAGTCAAGCACTCAGTCATTCAGTCTCAGTCAGTCAGTCCAGTCAGTCAGTCACTCAGTCAGTCAGTTAGTCCTTCAGCCAGTCAGTCAAGCAGTCAGTCATTTAGTCTCAGTCAGTCAGTCATTCAGTCAGTCAGTCAGTCAGGCAGTCAGTCAGTCAGTCAGTCAGGCAGTCAGTCAGTCAGTCAGTCGGTCAGTCCTGTGCAGTCAGTTAGTCACTAAAGCAGTCAGTCAGTCTCAGTCAGTCAGTCAGTCAGTCAGTCCAGTCCAGTCTCAGTCAGTCAGTCAGTCAGTCTCGGTCAGTCAGTCGGTCAGTCAGTCAGTCAGTCATTCAGTCAGTCAGTCAGTCAGGCAGTCAGTCAGTCGGTCAGCCTTATTCAGTCAGTCTGTCAGTCAGTCAGTCAGTCAGCCTCATTCAGTCAGTCTGTCAGTCATCCTTATTCAGTCAGTCTGTCAGTCAGTCAGTCGGTCAGTCCTGTCCAGTCAGTTAGTCAGTCAAGCAGTCAGTCAGGTAGTCAAGCAGTCAGTCAGTCAGTGTCAGTCAGTCATTTAGTCATTCAGTCAGTCAGTGAAATAGCCAGTCAGAGAGTCAAGCAGTCAGTCAGTCAGTCTCAGTCAGTCAGTTAGTCAGTCAGTCAGTCAGTCAGTCAGTCAGTCCAGTCTCAGTCAGTCAGGCAGTTAGTCAGTCAGTCTCGGTCAGTCAGTGAGTCAGTCCAGTCTCAGTCAGTCAGTCAGTGAGTCAGTCTGTCAGTCAGGCAGTATCAGTCAGGCAGTAAGACAACGCGCGACAGAACTCCGATAGCCTAATGGCTAGACCGCTGGTCTTCCAAGCGAGTGGCCAGGGTTCGAGTCCCAGCCGGAGCGAATATTTTCAATGTATATATTTCTTTTCTAATTTGAAAATTCTTTTTTTTTTCAATTTCTTTCCTTTGAAATTATTATTGATTATTTATGTAGGGAGAAAAATTCTGAGTCAGTTTAATTATTCGACCTGTAAATTTCAAAGTGTTTGAATCAATAATTACCAAGGTGCATTTTTAGTTTTTATTATATTTAAGACTTCCATCGACAGAGCTCCGATAGCCTAATGGCTAGACCGTTGGGTTCCAAGCGCGTGGTACTGGGTTCGAGTCCCGGCCGGAACGAAAATCTTCCATGTATATATTTCTCTTCTAATTTGAAGATTCTTTTTTTTTCAATTTCTTTCTTTTGCAAATATGGATTATTTATGTACGGAAGAAAATTCTGAGTCAGTTTAATCATTCGACCTTTAGATTTCAAAGATTTTAGATCAATAATTACTAAGGTGCATTTTTTGTTTTTATTATAATTAAGACACCGATCAACAGAGATCCGATAGTATATTGGCGAGAGCGTTGGGCTTCCATGAGTGTTGCCTTGGGTTCAAATCCCAGCCGGAAAGGAAATCTTAAATGCAAATATTTTTTTCTAATTTTCTAATTCTTTTTTTTTTATTTTTCCCTTTTGCGAAGTCAGTCAGTCAGTCTGACAGTCAATCAGTCAAGCACTCAGTCATTCAGTCTTAGTCAGTCAGTCCAGTCAGTCAGTCACTCAGTCAGTCAGTTAGTCCTTCAGCCAGTCAGTCAAGCAGTCAGTCATTTAGTCTCAGTCAGTCAGTCATTCAGTCAGTCAGTCAGTCAGTCAGTCAGTCAGTCAGTCAGTCGGTCAGTCCTGTGCAGTCAGTTAGTCACTAAAGCAGTCAGTCAGTCTCAGTCAGTCAGTCAGTCAGTCAGTCCAGTCCAGTCTCAGTCAGTCAGTCAGTCAGTCTCGGTCAGTCAGTCAGTCAGTCATTCAGTCAGTCAGTCAGTCAGGCAGTCAGTCAGTCGGTCAGCCTTATTCAGTCAGTCTGTCAGTCAGCCTTATTCAGTCAGTCTGTCAGTCATCCTTATTCAGTCAGTCTGTCAGTCAGTCAGTCGGTCAGTCCTGTCCAGTCAGTTAGTCAGTCAAGCAGTCAGTCAGGTAGTCAAGCAGTCAGTCAGTCAGTGTCAGTCAGTCATTTAGTCATTCAGTCAGTCAGTGAAATAGCCAGTCAGAGAGTCAAGCAGTCAGTCAGTCAGTCTCAGTCAGTCAGTTAGTCAGTCAGTCAGTCAGTCAGTCAGTCAGTCCAGTGTCAGTCAGTCAGGCAGTTAGTCAGTCAGTCTCGGTCAGTCAGTGAGTCAGTCCAGTCTCAGTCAGTCAGTCAGTGAGTCAGTCTGTCAGTCAGGCAGTATCAGTCAGGCAGTAAGACTCCGCTCGACAGAACTCCGATAGCCTAATGGCTAGACCGCTGGTCTTCCAAGCGAGTGGCCTGGGTTCGAGTCCCAGCCGGAGCGAATATCTTCAATGTATATATTTCTTTTCTAATTTGAAAATTCTTTTTTTTTCAATTTCTTTCCTTTGCAATTATTGATTATTTATGTAGGGAAGAAAATTCTGAGTCAGTTTAATTTTTCGACACGAAGATTTCAAAGTGTTTAAATAAACAATTACCAAGGTGCATTTTTTGTTTTTATTATATTTAAAACTCCCACCGACAGAGCTCCCATAGACTAATGGCTAGAGTGTTAGGCTTCCAAGCGAGTGGCCCTGGGTTCGAGTCCCAGCCTGAACGAAAATCTTCAATGTATACTTTTAGTTTCTAATTTGAAATTTCTTCTTCTTTTTTTTTTTTAATTTTTCTCTTTTGCGAATATTGATTATTTATGTAGGGAGAAAAATTCTGAGTCAGTTTAATTATTCGACCTGTAAATTTCAAAGTGTTTGAATCAATAATTACCAAGGTGCATTTTTTGTTTTTATTATATTTAAGACATCCATCGACAGAGCTCCGATAGCCTAATGGCTAGACCGTTGGGTTCCTAGCGCGTGGTACTGGGTTCGAGTCCCGGCCGGAAAGGAAATCTTAAATGCAAATATTTTTTTCTAATTTTATAATTCTTTTTTTTTTATTTTTCCCTTTTGCGAAGTCAGTCAGTCAGTCTGACAGTCAATCAGTCAAGCACTCAGTCATTCAGTCGCAGTCAGTCAGTCCAGTCAGTCAGTCACTCAGTCAGTCAGTTAGTCCTTCAGCCAGTCAGTCAAGCAGTCAGTCATTTAGTCTCAGTCAGTCAGTCATTCAGTCAGTCAGTCAGTCAGGCAGTCAGTCAGTCAGTCAGTCGGTCAGTCCTGTGCAGTCAGTTAGTCATTAAAGCAGTCAGTCAGTCTCAGTCAGTCAGTCAGTCAGTCAGTCCAGTCCAGTCCAGTCTCAGTCAGTCAGTCAGTCAGTCTCGGTCAGTCAGTCAGTTAGTCATTCAGTCAGTCAGTCAGTCAGGCAGTCAGTCAGTCGGTCAGCCTTATTCAGTCAGTCTGTCAGTCAGTCAGTCAGTCAGCCTTATTCAGTCAGTCTGTCAGTCATCCTTATTCAGTCAGTCTGTCAGTCAGTCAGTCGGTCAGTCCTGTCCAGTCAGTTAGTCAGTCAAGCAGTCAGTCAGGTAGTCAAGCAGTCAGTCAGTCAGTGTCAGTCAGTCATTTAGTCATTCAGTCAGTCAGTGAAATAGCCAGTCAGAGAGTCAAGCAGTCAGTCAGTCAGTCTCAGTCAGTCAGTTAGTCAGTCAGTCAGTCAATCAGTCAGTCCAGTCTCAGTCAGTCAGGCAGTCAGTCAGTCCAGTCTCAGTCAGTCAGGCAGTTAGTCAGTCAGTCTCGGTCAGTCAGTGAGTCAGTCAGTCAGTATCAGTCAGTCAGTGAGTCAGTCTGTCAGTCAGGCAGTATCAGTCAGGCAGTAAGACTCCGCTCGACAGAACTCCGATAGCCTAATGGCTAGACCGCTGGTCTTCCAAGCGAGTGGCCTGGGTTCGAGTCCCAGCCGGAGCGAATATCTTCAATGTATATATTTCTTTTCTAATTTGAAAATTCATTTTTTTTCAATTTCTTTCCTTTGCAATTATTGACTATTTATGTAGGGAAGAAAATTCTGAGTCAATTTAATTTTTCGACACGAAGATTTCAAAGTGTTTAAATAAACAATTACCAAGGTGCATTTTTTGTTTTTATTATATTTAAAACTCCCACCGACAGAGCTCCCATAGACTAATGGCTAGAGTGTTAGGCTTCCAAGCGAGTGGCCCTGGGTTCGAGTCCCAGCCTGAACGAAAATCTTCAATGTATACTTTTAGTTTCTAATTTGAAATTTCTTCTTCTTTTTTTTTTAATTTTTCGCTTTTGCGAATATTGTTTATTTATGTAGGGAGAAAAATTCTGAGTCAGTTTAATTATTCGACCTGTAAATTTCAAAGTGTTTGAATCAATAATTACCAAGGTGCATTTTTTGTTTTTATTATATTTAAGACTTCCATCGACAGAGCTCCGATAGCCTAATGGCTAGACCGTTGGGTTCCTAGCGCGTGGTACTGGGTTCGAGTCCCGGCCGGAAAGGAAATCTTAAATGCAAATATTTTTTTCTAATTTTATGATTCTTTTTTTTTTATTTTTCCCTTTTGCGAAGTCAGTCAGTCAGTCTGACAGTCAATCAGTCAAGCACTCAGTCATTCAGTCTCAGTCAGTCAGTCCAGTCAGTCAGTCACTCAGTCAGTCAGTTAGTCCTTCAGCCAGTCAGTCAAGCAGTCAGTCATTTAGTCTCAGTCAGTCAGTCATTCAGTCAGTCAGTCAGTCAGTCAGGCAGTCAGTCAGTCAGGCAGTCAGTCAGGCAGTCAGTCAGTCAGTCGGTCAGTCCTGTGCAGTCAGTTAGTCACTAAAGCAGTCAGTCAGTCTCAGTCAGTCAGTCATTCAGTCCAGTCCAGTCTCAGTCAGTCAGTCAGTCAGTCTCGGTCAGTCAGTCAGTCAGTCATTCAGTCAGTCAGTCAGTCAGGCAGTCAGTCATTCAGTCAGTCAGTCAGTCAGGCAGTCAGTCAGTCGGTCAGCCTTATTCAGTCAGTCTGTCAGTCAGTCAGTCAGTCAGCCTTATTCAGTCAGTCTGTCAGTCATCCTTATTCAGTCAGTCTGTCAGTCAGTCAGTCGGTCAGTCCTGTCCAGTCAGTTAGTCAGTCAAGCAGTCAGTCAGGTAGTCAAGCAGTCAGTCAGTCAGTGTCAGTCAGTCATTTAGTCATTCAGTCAGTCAGTGAAATAGCCAGTCAGAGAGTCAAGCAGTCAGTCAGTCAGTCTCAGTCAGTCAGTTAGTCAGTCAGTCAGTCAGTCAGTCAGTCAGTCCAGTCTCAGTCAGTCAGGCAGTTAGTCAGTCAGTCTCGGTCAGTCAGTGAGTCAGTCAGTCAGTATCAGTCAGTCAGTGAGTCAGTCTGTCAGTCAGGCAGTATCAGTCAGGCAGTAAGACTCCGCTCGACAGAACTCCGATAGCCTAATGGCTAGACCGCTGGTCTTCCAAGCGAGTGGCCTGGGTTCGAGTCCCAGCCGGAGCGAATATCTTCAATGTATATATTTCTTTTCTAATTTGAAAATTCTTTTTTTTTCAATTTCTTTCCTTTGCAATTATTGATTATTTATGTAGGGAAGAAAATTCTGAGTCAGTTTAATTTTTCGACACGAAGATTTCAAAGTGTTTAAATAAACAATTACCAAGGTGCATTTTTTGTTTTTATTATATTTAAAACTCCCACCGACAGAGCTCCCATAGACTAATGGCTAGAGTGTTAGGCTTCCAAGCGAGTGGCCCTGGGTTCGAGTCCCAGCCTGAACGAAAATCTTCAATGTATACTTTTAGTTTCTAATTTGAAATTTCTTCTTCTTTTTTTTTAATTTTTCTCTTTTGCGAATATTGATTATTTATGTAGGGAGAAAAATTCTGAGTCAGTTTAATTATTCGACCTGTAAATTTCAAAGTGTTTGAATCAATAATTACCAAGGTGCATTTTTTGTTTTTATTACATTTAAGACTTCCATCGACAGAGCTCCGATAGCCTAATGGCTAGACCGTTGGGTTCCTAGCGCGTGGTACTGGGTTCGAGTCCCGGCCGGAAAGGAAATCTTAAATGCAAATATTTTTTTCTAATTTTATAATTCTTTTTTTTTATTTTTCCCTTTTGCGAAGTCAGTCAGTCAGTCTGACAGTCAATCAGTCAAGCACTCAGTCATTCAGTCTCAGTCAGTCAGTCCAGTCAGTCAGTCACTCAGTCAGTCAGTTAGTCCTTCAGCCAGTCAGTCAAGCAGTCAGTCATTTAGTCTCAGTCAGTCAGTCATTCAGTCAGTCAGTCAGTCAGGCAGTCAGTCAGTCAGTCAGTCGGTCAGTCCTGTGCAGTCAGTTAGTCACTAAAGCCGTCAGTCAGTCTCAGTCAGTCAGTCAGTCAGTCAGTCCAGTCCAGTCTCAGTCAGTCAGTCAGTCAGTCTCGGTCAGTCAGTCAGTCAGTCATTCAGTCAGTCAGTCAGTCAGGCAGTCAGTCAGTCGGTCAGCCTTATTCAGTCAGTCTGTCAGTCAGTCAGTCAGTCAGCCTTATTCAGTCAGTCTGTCAGTCATCCTTATTCAGTCAGTCTGTCAGTCAGTCAGTCGGTCAGTCCTGTCCAGTCAGTTAGTCAGTCAAGCAGTCAGTCAGGTAGTCAAGCAGTCAGTCAGTCAGTGTCAGTCAGTCATTTAGTCATTCAGTCAGTCAGTGAAATAGCCAGTCAGAGAGTCAAGCAGTCAGTCAGTCAGTCTCAGTCAGTCAGTTAGTCAGTCAGTCAGTCAGTCAGTCAGTCAGTCCAGTCTCAGTCAGTCAGGCAGTTAGTCAGTCAGTCTCGGTCAGTCAGTGAGTCAGTCAGTCAGTATCAGTCAGTCAGTGAGTCAGTCTGTCAGTCAGGCAGTATCAGTCAGGCAGTAAGACTCCGCTCGACAGAACTCCGATAGCCTAATGGCTAGACCGCTGGTCTTCCAAGCGAGTGGCCTGGGTTCGAGTCCCAGCCGGAGCGAATATCTTCAATGTATATATTTCTTTTCTAATTTGAAAATTCTTTTTTTTTTTCAATTTCTTTCCTTTGCAATTATTGATTATTTATGTAGGGAAGAAAATTCTGAGTCAGTTTAATTTTTCGACACAAAGATTTCAAAGTGTTTAAATAAACAATTACCAAGGTGCATTTTTTGTTTTTATTATATTTAAAACTCCCACCGACAGAGCTCCCATAGACGAATGGCCAGAGTGTTAGGCTTCCAAGCGAGTGGCCCTGGGTTCGAGTCCCAGCCTGAACGAAAATCTTCAATGTATACTTTTAGTTTTTAATTTGAAATTTCTTCTTCTTTTTTTTTTAATTTTTCTCTTTTGCGAATATTGATTATTTATGTAGGGAGAAAAATTCTGAGTCAGTTTAATTATTCGACCTGTAAATTTCAAAGTGTTTGAATCAATAATTACCAAGGTGCATTTTTTGTTTTTATTATATTTAAGACTTCCATCGACAGAGCTCCGATAGCCTAATGGCTAGACCGTTGGGTTCCTAGCGCGTGGTACTGGGTTCGAGTCCCGGCCGGAAAGGAAATCTTAAATGCAAATATTTTTTTCTAATTTTATAATTCTTTTTTTTTTATTTTTCCCTTTTGCGAAGTCAGTCAGTCAAGCACTCAGTTATTCAGTCTCAGTCAGTCAGTCCAGTCAGTCAGTCACTCAGTCAGTCAGTTAGTCCTTCAGCCAGTCAGTCAAGCAGTAAGTCATTTAGTCTCAGTCAGTCAGTCATTCAGTCAGTCAGTCAGTCAGGCAGTCAGTCAGTCAGTCAGTCGGTCAGTCCTGTGCAGTCAGTTAGTCACTAAAGCAGTCAGTCAGTCTCAGTCAGTCCAGTCCAGTCTCAGTCAGTCAGTCAGTCAGTCTCGGTCAGTCAGTCAGTCAGTCATTCAGTCAGTCAGTCAGTCAGGCAGTCAGTCAGTCGGTCAGCCTTATTCAGTCAGTCTGTCAGTCAGTCAGTCAGTCAGCCTTATTCAGTCAGTCTGTCAGTCATCCTTATTCAGTCAGTCTGTCAGTCAGTCAGTCGGTCAGTCCTGTCCAGTCAGTTAGTCAGTCAAGCAGTCAGTCAGGTAGTCAAGCAGTCAGTCAGTCAGTGTCAGTCAGTCATTTAGTCATTCAGTCAGTCAGTGAAATAGCCAGTCAGAGAGTCAAGCAGTCAGTCAGTCAGTCTCAGTCAGTCAGTTAGTCAGTCAGTCAGTCAGTCAGTCAGTCAGTCAGTCCAGTCTCAGTCAGTCAGGCAGTTAGTCAGTCAGTCTCGGTCAGTCAGTGAGTCAGTCAGTCAGTATCAGTCAGTCAGTGAGTCAGTCTGTCAGTCAGGCAGTATCAGTCAGGCAGTAAGACTCCGCTCGACAGAACTCCGATAGCCTAATGGCTAGACCGCTGGTCTTCCAAGCGAGTGGCCTGGGTTCGAGTCCCAGCCGGAGCGAATATCTTCAATGTATATATTTCTTTTCTAATTTGAAAATTCTTTTTTTTTCAATTTCTTTCCTTTGCAATTATTGATTATTTATGTAGGGAAGAAAATTCTGAGTCAGTTTAATTTTTCGACACGAAGATTTCAAAATGTTTAAATAAACAATTACCAAGGTGCATTTTTTGTTTTTATTATATTTAAAACTCCCACCGACAGAGCTCCCATAGACTAATGGCTAGAGTGTTAGGCTTCCAAGCGAGTGGCCCTGGGTTCGAGTCCCAGCCTGAACGAAAATCTTCAATGTATACTTTTAGTTTCTAATTTGAAATTTCTTCTTCTTTTTTTTTTAATTTTTCTCTTTTGCGAATATTGATTATTTATGTAGGGAGAAAAATTCTGAGTCAGTTTAATTATTCGACCTGTAAATTTCAAAGTGTTTGAATCAATAATTACCAAGGTGCATTTTTTGTTTTTATTATATTTAAGACTTCCATCGACAGACTTCCGATAGCCTAATGGCTAGACCGTTGGGTTCCAAGCGCGTGGTACTGGGTTCGAGTCCCGGCCGGAACGAAAATCTTCCATGTATATATTTATCTTCTAATTTGAAGATTCTTTTTTTTTTCAATTTCTTTCTTTTGCAAATATGGATTATTTATGTACGGAAGAAAATTCTGAGTCAGTTTAATCATTCGACCTTTAGATTTCAAAGATTTTAGATCAATAATTACTAAGGTGCATTTTTTGTTTTTATTATAATTAAGACACCGATCAACAGAGATCCGATAGTATATTGGCAAGAGCGTTGGGCTTCCATGAGTGTCGCCCTGGGTTCAAATCCCAGCCGGAAAGGAAATCTTAAATGCAAATATTTTTTTCTAATTTTATAATTCTTTTTTTTTATTTTTCCCTTTTGCGAAGTCAGTCAGTCAGTCTGACAGTCAATCAGTCAAGCACTCAGTCATTCAGTCTCAGTCAGTCAGTCCAGTCAGTCAGTCACTCAGTCAGTCGTTAGTCCTTCAGCCAGTCAGTCATGCAGTCAGTCATTTAGTCTCAGTCAGTCCGTCATTCAGTCAGTCAGTCAGTCAGTCAGTCAGTCAGTCAGTCAGTCGGTCAGTCCTGTGCAGTCAGTTAGTCACTAAAGCAGTCAGTCAGTCTCAGTCAGTCAGTCAGTCAGTCAGTCCAGTCCAGTCTCAGTCAGTCAGTCAGTCAGTCTCGGTCAGTCAGTCAGTCAGTCATTCAGTCAGTCAGTCAGTCAGGCAGTCAGTCGGTCAGCCTTATTCAGTCAGTCTCTCAGTCAGTCAGTCAGTCAGCCTTATTCAGTCAGTCTGTCAGTCATCCTTATTCAGTCAGTCTGTCAGTCAGTCAGTCGGTCAGTCCTGTCCAGTCAGTTAGTCAGTCAAGCAGTCAGTCAGGTAGTCAAGCAGTCAGTCAGTCAGTGTCAGTCAGTCATTTAGTCATTCAGTCAGTCAGTGAAATAGCCAGTCAGAGAGTCAAGCAGTCAGTCAGTCAGTCTCAGTCAGTCAGTTAGTCAGTCAGTCAGTCAGTCAGTCAGTCAGTCCAGTCTCAGTCAGTCAGGCAGTTAGTCAGTCAGTCTCGGTCAGTCAGTGAGTCAGTCAGTCAGTATCAGTCAGTCAGTGAGTCAGTTTGTCAGTCAGGCAGTATCAGTCAGGCAGTAAGACTCCGCTCGACAGAACTCCGATAGCCTAATGGCTAGACCGCTGGTCTTCCAAGCGAGTGGCATGGGTTCGAGTCCCAGCCGGAGCGAATATCTTCAATGTATATATTTCTTTTCTAATTTGAAAATTCTTTTTTTTTTCAATTTCTTTCCTTTGCAATTATTGATTATTTATGTAGGGAAGAAAATTCTGAGTCAGTTTAATTTTTCGACACGAAGATTTCAAAGTGTTTAAATAAACAATTACCAAGGTGCATTTTTTGTTTTTATTATATTTAAAACTCCCACCGACAGAGCTCCCATAGACTAATGGCTAGAGTGTTAGGCTTCCAAGCGAGTGGCCCTGGGTTCGAGTCCCAGCCTGAACGAAAATCTTCAATGTATACTTTTAGTTTCTAATTTGAAATTTCTTCTTCTTTTTTTTTTAATTTTTCTCTTTTGCGAATATTGATTATTTATGTAGGGAGAAAAATTCTGAGTCAGTTTAATTATTCGACCTGTAAATTTCAAAGTGTTTGAATCAATAATTACCAAGGTGCATTTTTTGTTTTTATTATATTTAAGACTTCCATCGACAGAGCTCCGATAGCCAAATGGCTAGACCGTTGGGTTCCAAGCGCGTGGTACTGGGTTCGAGTCCCGGCCGGAACGAAAATCTTCCATGTATATATTTCTCTTCTAATTTGAAGATTCTTTTTTTTTTCAATTTCTTTCTTTTGCAAATATGGATTATTTATGTACGGAAGAAAATTCTGAGTCAGTTTAATCATTCGACCTTTAGATTTCAAAGATTTTAGATCAATAATTACTAAGGTGCATTTTTTGTTTTTATTATAATTAAGACACCGATCAACAGAGATCCGATAGTATATTGGCGAGCGTTGGGCTTCCATGAGTGTCGCCCTGGGTTCAAATCCCAGCCGGAAAGGAAATCTTAAATGCAAATATTTTTTTCTAATTTTATAATTCTTTTTTTTTTATTTTTCCCTTTTGCAAAGTCAATCAGTCAGTCTAACAGTCAATCAGTCAAGCACTCAGTCATTCAGTCTCAGTCAGTCAGTCACTCAGTCAGTCAGTTAGTCCTTCAGCCAGTCAGTCAAGCAGTCAGTCATTTATTCTCAGTCAGTCAGTCATTCAGTCAGTCAGTCAGTCAGGCAGTCAGTCAGTCAGTCAGTCGGTCAGTCCTGTGCAGTCAGTTAGTCACTAAAGCAGTCAGTCAGTCTCAGTCAGTCAGTCAGTCTAGTCCAGTCTCAGTCAGTCAGTCAGTCTCGGTCAGTCAGTCAGTCAGTCATTCAGTCAGTCAGTCAGTCAGGCAGTCAGTCAGTCGGTCAGCCTTATTCAGTCAGTCTGTCAGTCAGTCAGTCAGTCAGCCTTATTCAGTCAGTCTGTCAGTCATCCTTATTCAGTCAGTCTGTCAGTCAGTCAGTCGGTCAGTCCTGTCCAGTCAGTTAGTCAGTCAAGCAGTCAGTCAGGTAGGCAAGCAGTCAGTCAGTCAGTGTCAGTCAGTCATTTAGTCATTCAGTCAGTCAGTGAAATAGCCAGTCAGAGAGTCAAGCAGTCAGTCAGTCAGTCTCAGTCAGTCAGTTAGTCAGTCAGTCAGTCAGTCAGTCAGTCAGTCCAGTCTCAGTCAGTCAGGCAGTTAGTCAGTCAGTCTCGGTCAGTCAGTGAGTCAGTCAGTCAGTATCAGTCAGTCAGTGAGTCAGTCTGTCAGTCAGGCAGTATCAGTCAGGCAGTAAGACTCCGCTCGACAGAACTCCGATAGCTTAATGGCTAGACCGCTGGTCTTCCAAGCGAGTGGCCTGGGTTCGAGTCCCAGCCGGAGCGAATATCTTCAATGTATATATTTCTTTTCTAATTTGAAAACTCTTTTTTTTTTCAATTTCTTTCCTTTGCAATTATTGATTATTTATGTAGGGAAGAAAATTCTGAGTCAGTTTAATTTTTCGACACGAAGATTTCAAAGTGTTTAAATAAACAATTACCAAGGTGCATTTTTTGTTTTTATTATATTTAAAACTCCCACCGACAGAGCTCCCATAGACTAATGGCTAGAGTGTTAGGCTTCCAAGCGAGTGGCCCTGGGTTCGAGTCCCAGCCTGAACGAAAATCTTCAATGTATACTTTTAGTTTCTAATTTGAAATTTCTTCTTCTTTTTTTTTTAATTTTTCTCTTTTGCGAATATTGATTATTTATGTAGGGAGAAAAATTAAAGGTCAGTTTAATTATTCGACCTGTAAATTTCAAAGTGTTTGAATCAATAATTACCAAGGTGCATTTTTTGTTTTTATTATATTTAAGACTTCCATCGACAGAGCTCCGATAGCCTAATGGCTAGACCGTTGGGTTCCTAGCGCGTGGTACTGGGTTCGAGTCCCGGCCGGAAAGGAAATCTTAAATGCAAATATTTTTTTCTAATTTTATAATTCTTTTTTTTTTTATTTTTCCCTTATGCGAAGTCAGTCAGTCAGTCTGACAGTCAATCAGTCAAGCACTCAGTCATTCAGTCTCAGTCAGTCAGTCCAGTCAGTCAGTCACTCAGTCAGTCAGTTAGTCCTTCAGCCAGTCAGTCAAGCAGTCAGTCATTTAGTCTCAGTCAGTCAGTCATTCAGTCAGTCAGGCAGTCAGTCAGTCAGTCAGTCGGTCAGTCCTGTGCAGTCAGTTAGTCACTAAAGCAGTCAGTCAGTCTCAGTCAGTCAGTCAGTCAGTCAGTCCAGACCAGTCTCAGTCAGTCAGTCAGTCAGTCTCGGTCAGTCAGTCAGTCAGTCATTCAGTCAGTCAGTCAGTCAGGCAGTCAGTCAGTCGGTCAGCCTTATTCAGTCAGTCTGTCAGTCAGTCAGTCAGTCAGCCTTATTCAGTCAGTCTGTCAGTCATCCTTATTCAGTCAGTCTGTCAGTCAGTCAGTCGGTCAGTCCTGTCCAGTCAGTTAGTCAGTCAAGCAGTCAGTCAGGTAGTCAAGCAGTCAGTCAGTCAGTGTCAGTCAGTCATTTAGTCATTCAGTCAGTCAGTGAAATAGCCAGTCAGAGAGTCAAGCAGTCAGTCAGTTAGTCAGTCAGTCAGTCAGTCAGTCAGGCAGTCAGTCAGTCAGTCAGTCAGTCAGTCTCGGTCAGTCAGTGAGTCAGTCAGTCAGTATCAGTCAGTCAGTGAGTCAGTCTGTCAGTCAGGCAGTATCAGTCAGGCAGTAAGACTCCGCTCGACAGAACTCCGATAGCCTAATGGCTAGACCGCTGGTCTTCCAAGCGCGTGGTACTGGGTTCGAGTCCCGGCCGGAACGAAAATCTTCCATGTATATATTTCTCTTCTAATTTGAAGATTCTTTTTTTTTTCAATTTCTTTCTTTTGCAAATATGGATTATTTATGTACGGAAGAAAATTCTGAGTCAGTTTAATCATTCGACCTTTAGATTTCAAAGATTTTAGATCAATAATTACTAAGGTGCATTTTTTGTTTTTATTATAATTAAGACACCGATCAACAGAGTTCCGATAGTATATTGGCGAGAGCGTTGGGCTTCCATGAGTGTCGCCCTGGGTTCAAATCCCAGCCGGAAAGGAAATCTTAAATGCAAATATTTTTTTCTAATTTTATAATTCTTTTTTTTTTATTTTTCCCTTTTGCGAAGTCAGTCTGACAGTCTGACAGTCAATCAGTCAAGCACTCAGTCATTCAGTCTCAGTCAGTCAGTCCAGTCAGTCAGTCACTCAGTCAGTCAGTTAGTCCTTCAGCCAGTCAGTCAAGCAGTCAGTCATTTAGTCTCAGTCAGTCAGTCATTCAGTCAGTCAGGCAGTCAGTCAGTCAGTCAGTCGGTCAGTCCTGTGCAGTCAGTTAGTCACTAAAGCAGTCAGTCAGTCTCAGTCAGTCAGTCAGTCAGTCAGTCCAATCCAGTCTCAGTCAGTCAGTCAGTCAGTCTCGGTCAGTCAGTCAGTCAGTCATTCAGTCAGTCAGTCAGTCAGGCAGTCAGTCAGTCGGTCAGCCTTATTCAGTCAGTCTGTCAGTCAGTCAGTCGGTCAGTCCTGTCCAGTCAGTTAGTCAGTCAAGCAGTCAGTCAGGTAGTCAAGCAGTCAGTCAGTCAGTGTCAGTCACTCATTTAGTCATTCAGTCAGTCAGTGAAATAGCCAGTCAGAGAGTCAAGCAGTCAGTCAGTTAGTCAAGCAGTCAGTCAGTCAGTGTCAGTCACTCATTTAGTCATTCAGTCAGTCAGTGAAATAGCCAGTCAGAGAGTCAAGCAGTCAGTCAGTTAGTCAGTCAGTCAGTCAGTCAGTCAGTCAGTCTCGGTCAGTCAGTGAGTCAGTCAGTCAGTATCAGTCAGTCAGTGAGTCAGTCAGTGAGTCAGTCTGTCAGTCAGGCAGTATCAGTCAGGCAGTAAGACTCCGCTCGACAGAACTCCGATAGCCTAATGGCTAGACCGCTGGTCTTCCAAGCGAGTGGCCTGGGTTCGAGTCCCAGCCGGAGCGAATATCTTCAATGTATATATTTCTTTTCTAATTTGAAAATTCTTTTTTTTTTCAATTTCTTTCCTTTGCAATTATTGATTATTTATGTAGGGAAGAAAATTCTGAGTCAGTTTAATTTTTCGACACGAAGATTTCAAAGTGTTTAAATAAACAATTACCAAGGTGCATTTTTTGTTTTTATTATATTTAAAACTCCCACTGACAGAGCTCGCATAGACTAATGGCAAGAGTGTTAGGCTTCCAAGCGAGTGGCCCTGGGTTCGAGTCCCAGCCTGAACGAAAATCTTCAATGTATACTTTTAGTTTCTAATTTGAAATTTCTTCTTCTTTTTTTTTAAATTTTTCTCTTTTGCGAATATTGATTATTTATGTAGGGAGAAAAATTCTGAGTCAGTTTAATTATTCGACCTGTAAATTTCAAAGTGTTTGAATCAATAATTACCAAGGTGCATTTTTTGTTTTTATTATATTTAAGACTTCCATCGACAGAGCTCCGATAGCCTAATGGCTAGACCGTTGGGTTTCAAGCGCGTGGTACTGGGTTCGAGTCCCGGCCGGAACGAAAATCTTCCATGTATATATTTCTCTTCAAATTTGAAGATTCTTTTTTTTTTCAATTTCTTTCTTTTGCAAATATGGATTATTTATGTACGGAAGAAAATTCTGAGTCAGTTTAATCATTCGACCTTTAGATTTCAAAGATTTTAGATCAATAATTACTAAGGTGCATTTTTTGTTTTTATTATAATTAAGACACCGATCAACAGAGATCCGATAGTATATTGGCGAGAGCGTTGGGCTTCCATGAGTGTCGCCCTGGGTTCAAATCCCAGCCGGAAAGGAAATCTTAAATGCAAATATTTTTTTCTAATTTTATAATTCTTTTTTTTTATTTTTCCCTTTTGCGAAGTCAGTCAGTCAGTCTGACAGTCAATCAGTCAAGCACTCAGTCATTCAGTCTCAGTCAGTCAGTCCAGTCAGTCAGTCACTCAGTCAGTCAGTTAGTCCTTCAGCCAGTCAGTCAAGCAGTCAGTCATTTAGTCTCAGTCAGTCAGTCATTCAGTCAGTCAGTCAGTCAGGCAGTCAGTCAGTCGGTCAGTCCTGTGCAGTCAGTTAGTCACTAAAGCAGTCAGTCAGTCTCAGTCAGTCAGTCAGTCAGTCAGTCCAGTCCAGTCTCAGTCAGTCAGTCAGTCAGTCTCGGTCAGTCAGTCAGTCAGTCATTCAGTCAGTCAGTCAGTCAGGCAGTCAGTCAGTCGGTCAGCCTTATTCAGTCAGTCTGTCAGTCAGTCAGTCAGTCAGCCTTATTCAGTCAGTCTGTCAGTCATCCTTATTCAGTCAGTCTGTCAGTCAGTCAGTCGGTCAGTCCTGTCCAGTCAGTTAGTCAGTCAAGCAGTCAGTCAGGTAGTCAAGCAGTCAGTCAGTCAGTGTCAGTCAGTCATTTAGTCATTCAGTCAGTCAGTGAAATAGCCAGTCAGAGAGTCAAGCAGTCAGTCAGTCAGTCTCAGTCAGTCAGTTAGTCAGTCAGTCAGTCAGTCAGTCAGTCCAGTCTCAGTCAGTCAGGCAGTTAGTCAGTCAGTCTCGGTCAGTCAGTGAGTCAGTCAGTCAGTATCAGTCAGTCAGTGAGTCAGTCTGTCAGTCAGACAGTATCAGTCAGGCAGTAAGACTCCGCTCGACAGAACTCCGATAGCCTAATGGCTAGACCGCTGGTCTTCCAAGCGAGTGGCCTGGGTTCGAGTCCCAGCCGGAGCGAATATCTTCAATGTATATATTTCTTTTCTAATTTGAAAATTCTTTTTTTTTCAATTTCTTTCCTTTGCAATTATTGATTATTTATGTAGGGAAGAAAATTCTGAGTCAGTTTAATTTTTCGACACGAAGATTTCAAAGTGTTTAAATAAACAATTACCAAGGTGCATTTTTTGTTTTTATTATATTTAAAACTCCCACCGACAGAGCTCCCATAGACTAATGGCTAGAGTGTTAGGCTTCCAAGCGAGTGGCCCTGGGTTCGAGTCCCAGCCTGAGCGAAAATCTTCAATGTATACTTTTAGTTTCTAATTTGAAATTTCTTCTTCCTTTTTTTTTAATTTTTCTCTTTTGCGAATATTGATTATTTATGTAGGGAGAAAAATTCTGAGTCAGTTTAATTATTCGACCTGTAAATTTCAAAAATGTTTGAATCAATAATTACCAAGGTGCATTTTTTGTTTTTATTATATTTAAGACTTCCATCGACAGAGCTCCGATAGCCTAATGGCTAGACCGTTGGGTTCCTAGCGCGTGATACTGGGTTCGAGTCCCGGCCGGAAAGGAAATCTTAAATGCAAATATTTTTTTCTAATTTTATAATTCTTTTTTTTTTATTTTTCCCTTTTGCGAAGTCAGTCAGTCAGTCAGTCAGTCACTCAGTCAGTCAGTTAGTCCTTCAGCCAGTCAGTCAAGCAGTCAGTCATTTAGTCTCAGTCAGTCAGTCATTCAGTCAGTCAGTCAGTCGGTCAGTCCTGTGCAGTCAGTTAGTCACTAAAGCAGTCAGTCAGTCTCAGTCAGTCAGTCAGTCAGTCAGTCCAATCCAGTCTCAGTCAGTCAGTCAGTCAGTCTCGGTCAGTCAGTCAGTCAGTCATTCAGTCAGTCAGTCAGTCAGGCAGTCAGTCAGTCGGTCAGCCTTATTCAGTCAGTCTGTCAGTCAGTCAGCCTTATTCAGTCAGTCTGTCAGTCATCCTTATTCAGTCAGTCTGTCAGTCATCCTTATTCAGTCAGTCTGTCAGTCAGTCAGTCGGTCAGTCCTGTCCAGTCAGTTAGTCAGTCAAGCAGTCAGTCAGGTAGTCAAGCAGTCAGTCAGTCAGTGTCAGTCAGTCATTTAGTCGTTCAGTCAGTCAGTGAAATAGCCAGTCAGAGAGTCAAGCAGTCAGTCAGTTAGTCAGTCAGTCAGTCAGTCAGTCAGTCAGTCAGTCTCGGTCAGTCAGTGAGTCAGTCAGTCAGTATCAGTCAGTCAGTGAGTCAGTCTGTCAGTCAGGCAGTATCAGTCAGGCTGTAAGACTCCGCTCGACAGAACTCCGATAGCCTAATGGCTAGACCGCTGGTCTTCCAAGCGAGTGGCCTGGGTTCGAGTCCCAGCCGGAGCGAATATCTTCAATGTATATATTTCTTTTCTAATTTGAAAATTCTTTTTTTTTTCAATTTCTTTCCTTTGCAATTATTGATTATTTATGTAGGGAAGAAAATTCTGAGTCAGTTTAATTTTTCGACACGAAGATTTCAAAGTGTTTAAATAAACAATTACCAAGGTGCATTTTTTGTTTTTATTATATTTAAAACTCCCACCGACAGCGCTCCCATAGACTAATGGCTAGAGTGTTAGGCTTCTAAGCGAGTGGCCCTGGGTTCGAGTCCCAGCCTGAACGAAAATCTTCAATGTATACTTTTAGTTTCTAATTTGAAATTTCTTCTTCTTTTTTTTTTTAATTTTTCTCTTTTGCGAATATTGATTATTTATGTAGGGAGAAAAATTCTGAGTCAGTTTAATTATTCGACCTGTAAATTTCAAAGTGTTTGAATCAATAATTACCAAGGTGCATTTTTTGTTTTTATTATATTTAAGACTTCCATCGACAGAGCTCCGATAGCCTAATGGCTAGACCGTTGGGTTCCAAGCGCGTGGTACTGGGTTCGAGTCCCGGCCGGAACGAAAATCTTCCATGTATATATTTCTCTTCTAATTTGAAGATTTTTTTTTTTTCAATTTCTTTCTTTTGCAAATATGGATTATTTATGTACGGAAGAAATTTCTGAGTCAGTTTAATCATTCGACCTTTAGATTTCAAAGATTTTAGATCAATAATTACTAAGGTGCATTTTTTGTTTTTATTATAATTAAGACACCGATCAACAGAGATCCAATAGTATATTGGCGAGAGCGTTGGGCTTCCATGAGTGTCGCCCTGGGTTCAAATCCCAGCCGGAAAGGAAATCTTAAATGCAAATATTTTTTTCTAATTTTATAATTCTTTTTTTTTTTATTTTTCCCTTTTGCGAAGTCAGTCAGTCAGTCTGACAGTCAATCAGTCAAGCACTCAGTCATTCAGTCTCAGTCAGTCAGTCCAGTCAGTCAGTCACTCAGTCAGTCAGTTAGTCCTTCAGCCAGTCAGTCAAGCAGTCAGTCATTTAGTCTCAGTCAGTCAGTCATTCAGTCAGTCAGGCAGTCAGTCAGTCAGTCAGTCGGTCAGTCCTGTGCAGTCAGTTAGTCACTAAAGCAGTCAGTCAGTCTCAGTCAGTCAGTCAGTCAGTCAGTCCAATCCAGTCTCAGTCAGTCAGTCAGTCAGTCTCGGTCAGTCAGTCAGTCAGTCATTCAGTCAGTCAGTCAGTCAGGCAGTCAGTCAGTCGGTCCGCCTTATTCAGTCAGTCTGTCAGTCAGTCAGTCAGTCAGCCTTATTCAGTCAGTCTGTCAGTCATCCTTATTCAATCAGTCTGTCAGTCAGTCAGTCGGTCAGTCCTGTCCAGTCAGTTAGTCAGTCAAGCAGTCAGTCAGGTAGTCAAGCAGTCAGTCAGTCAGTGTCAGTCACTCATTTAGTCATTCAGTCAGTCAGTGAAATAGCCAGTCAGAGAGTCAAGCAGTCAGTCAGTCTCGGTCAGTCAGTGAGTCAGTCAGTCAGTATCAGTCAGTCAGTGAGTCAGTCTGTCAGTCAGGCAGTATCAGTCAGGCAGTAAGACTCCGCTCGACAGAACTCCGATAGCCTAATGGCTAGACCGCTGGTCTTCCAAGCGAGTGGCCTGGGTTCGAGTCCCAGCCGGAGCGAATATCTTCAATGTATATATTTCTTTTCAAATTTGAAAATTCTTTTTTTTTTTTCAATTTCTTTCCTTTGCAATTATTGATTATTTATGTAGGGAAGAAAATTCTGAGTCAGTTTAATTTTTCGACACGAAGATTTCAAAGTGTTTAAATAAACAATTACCAAGGTGCATTTTTTGTTTTTATCATATTTAAAACTCCCACCGACAGAGCTCCCTTAGACTAATGGCTAGAGTGTTAGGCTTCCAAGCGAGTGGCCCTGGGTTCGAGTCCCAGCCTGAACGAAAATCTTCAATGTATACTTTTAGTTTCTAATTTGAAATTTCTTCTTCTTTTTTTTTTTAATTTTTCTCTTTTGCGAATATTGATTATTTATGTAGGGAGAAAAATTCTGAGTCAGTTTAATTATTCGACCTGTAAATTTCAAAGTGTTTGAATCAATAATTACCAAGGTGCATTTTTTGTTTTTATTATATTTAAGACTTCCATCGACAGAGCTCCGATAGCCTAATGGCTAGACCGTTGGGTTCCTAGCGCGTGGTACTGGGTTCGAGTCCCGGCCGGAAAGGAAATCTTAAATGCAAATATTTTTTTTCTAATTTTATAATTCTTTTTTTTTATTTTTCCCTTTTGCGAAGTCAGTCAGTCAGTCTGACAGTCAATCAGTCAAGCACTCAGTCATTCAGTCTCAGTCAGTCAGTCCAGTCAGTCAGTCACTCAGTCAGTCAGTTAGTCCTTCAGCCAGTCAGTCAAGCAGTCAGTCATTTAGTCTCAGTCAGTCAGTCATTCAGTCAGTCAGTCAGTCAGGCAGTCAGTCAGTCAGTCAGTCGGTCAGTCCTGTGCAGTCAGTTAGTCACTAAAGCAGTCAGTCAGTCTCAGTCAGTCAGTCAGTCAGTCCAGTCCAGTCTCAGTCAGTCAGTCAGTAAGTCTCGGTCAGTCAGTCAGTCAGTCATTCAGTCAGTCAGTCAGTCAGGCAGTCAGTCAGTCGGTCAGCCTTATTCAGTCAGTCTGTCAGTCAGTCAGTCAGTCAGCCTTATTCAGTCAGTCTGTCAGTCATCCTTATTCAGTCAGTCTGTCAGTCAGTCAGTCGGTCAGTCCTGTCCAGTCAGTTAGTCAGTCAAGCAGTCAGTCAGGTAGTCAAGCAGTCAGTCAGTCAGTGTCAGTCAGTCATTTAGTCATTCAGTCAGTCAGTGAAATAGCCAGTCAGAGAGTCAAGCAGTCAGTCAGTCAGTCAGTCAGTCCAGTCTCAGTCAGTCAGGCAGTTAGTCAGTCAGTCTCGGTCAGTCAGTGAGTCAGTCAGTCAGTATCAGTCAGTCAGTGAGTCAGTCTGTCAGTCAGGCAGTATCAGTCAGGCAGTAAGACTCCGCTCGACAGAACTCCGATATCCTAATGGCTAGACCGCTGGTCTTCCAAGCGAGTGGCCTGGGTTCGAGTCCCAGCCGGAGCGAATATCTTCAATGTATATATTTCTTTTCTAATTTGAAAATTCTTTTTTTTTTTCAATTTCTTTCCTTTGCAATTATTGATTATTTATGTAGGGAAGAAAATTCTGAGTCAGTTTAATTTTTCGACACGAAGATTTCAAAGTGTTTAAATAAACAATTACCAAGGTGCATTTTTTGTTTTTATTATATTTAAAACTCCCACCGACAGAGCTCCCATAGACTAATGGCTAGAGTGTTAGGCTTCCAAGCGAGTGGTACTGGGATCGAGTCCCGGCCGGAACGAAAATCTTCCATGTATATATTTCTCTTCTAATTTGAAGATTCTTTTTTTTTCAATTTCTTTCTTTTGCAAATATGGATTATTTATGTACGGAAGAAAATTCTGAGTCAGTTTAATCATTCGACCTTTAGATTTCAAAGATTTTAGATCAATAATTACTAAGGTGCATTTTTTGTTTTTATTATAATTAAGACACCGATCAACAGAGATCCGATAGTATATTGGCGAGAGCGTTGGGCTTCCATGAGTGTCGCCCTGGGTTCAAATCCCAGCCGGAAAGGAAATCTTAAATGCAAATATTTTTTTCTAATTTTATAATTCTTTTTTTTATTTTTCCCTTTTGCGAAGTCAGTCAGTCAGTCTGACAGTCAATCAGTCAAGCACTCAGTCATTCAGTCTCAGTCAGTCAGTCCAGTCAGTCAGTCACTCAGTCAGTCAGTTAGTCCTTCAGCCAGTCAGTCAAGCAGTCAGTCATTTAGTCTCAGTCAGTCAGTCATTCAGTCAGTCAGGCAGTCAGTCAGTCAGTCAGTCGGTCAGTCCTGTGCAGTCAGTTAGTCACTAAAGCAGTCAGTCAGTCTCAGTCAGTCAGTCAGTCAGTCAGTCCAATCCAGTCTCAGTCAGTCAGTCAGTCAGTCTCGGTCAGTCAGTCAGTCAGTCATTCAGTCAGTCAGTCAGTCTGTCAGTCAGTCAGTCGGTCAGTCCTGTCCAGTCAGTTAGTCAGTCAAGCAGTCAGTCAGGTAGTCAAGCAGTCAGTCAGTCAGTGTCAGTCAGTCATTTAGTCGTTCAGTCAGTCAGTGAAATAGCCAGTCAGAGAGTCAAGCAGTCAGTCAGTTAGTCAGTCAGTCAGTCAGTCAGTCAGTCAGTCTCGGTCAGTCAGTGAGTCAGTCAGTCAGTATCAGTCAGTCAGTGAGTCAGTCTGTCAGTCAGGCAGTATCAGTCAGGCTGTAAGACTCCGCTCGACAGAACTCCGATAGCCTAATGGCTAGACCGCTGGTCTTCCAAGCGAGTGGCCTGGGTTCGAGTCCCAGCCGGAGCGAATATCTTCAATGTATATATTTCTTTTCTAATTTGAAAATTCTTTTTTTTTTCAATTTCTTTCCTTTGCAATTATTGATTATTTATGTAGGGAAGAAAATTCTGAGTCAGTTTAATTTTTCGACACGAAGATTTCAAAGTGTTTAAATAAACAATTACCAAGGTGCATTTTTTGTTTTTATTATTTTTAAAACTCCCACCGACAGAGCTCCCATAGACTAATGGCTAGAGTGTTAGGCTTCCAAGCGAGTGGCCCTGGGTTCGAGTCCCAGCCTGAACGAAAATCTTCAATGTATACTTTTAGTTTCTAATTTGAAATTTCTTCTTCTTTTTTTTTTAATTTTTCTCTTTTGCGAATATTGATTATTTATGTAGGGAGAAAAATTCTGAGTCAGTTTAATTATTCGACCTGTAAATTTCAAAGTGTTTGAATCAATAATTACCAAGGTGCATTTTTTGTTTTTATTATATTTAAGACTTCCATCGACAGAGCTCCGATAGCCTAATGGCTAGACCGTTGGGTTCCAAGCGCGTGGTACTGGGTTCGAGTCCCGGCCGGAACGAAAATCTTCCATGTATATATTTCTCTTCTAATTTGAAGATTCTTTTTTTTTTTCAATTTCTTTCTTTTGCAAATATGGATTATTTATGTACGGAAGAAAATTCTGAGTCAGTTTAATCATTCGACCTTTAGATTTCAAAGATTTTAGATCAATAATTACTAAGGTGCATTTTTTGTTTTTATTATAATTAAGACACCGATCAACAGAGATCCGATAGTATATTGGCGAGAGCGTTGGGCTTCCATGAGTGTCGCCCTGGGTTCAAATCCCAGCCGGAAAGGAAATCTTAAATGCAAATATTTTTTTCTCATATTATAATTCTTTTTTTTTATTTTTCCCTTTTGCGAAGTCAGTCAGTCAGTCTGACAGTCAATCAGTCAAGCACTCAGTCATTCAGTCTCAGTCAGTCAGTCCAGTCAGTCAGTCACTCAGTCAGTCAGTTAGTCCTTCAGCCCGTCAGTCAAGCAGTCAGTCATTTAGTCTCAGTCAGTCAGTCATTCAGTCAGTCAGGCAGTCAGTCAGTCAGTCAGTCGGTCAGTCCTGTGCAGTCAGTTAGTCACTAAAGCAGTCAGTCAGTCTCAGTCAGTCAGTCAGTCAGTCAGTCCAATCCAGTCTCAGTCAGTCAGTCAGTCAGTCTCGGTCAGTCAGTCAGTCAGTCATTCAGTCAGTCAGTCAGTCAGGCAGTCAGTCAGTCGGTCAGCCTTATTCAGTCAGTCTGTCAGTCAGTCAGTCAGTCAGCCTTATTCAGTCAGTCTGTCAGTCATCCTTATTCAGTCAGTCTGTCAGTCAGTCAGTCGGTCAGTCCTGTCCAGTCAGTTAGTCAGTCGAGCAGTCAGTCAGGTAGTCAAGCAGTCAGTCAGTCAGTGTCAGTCAGTCATTTAATCATTCAGTCAGTCAGTGAAATAGCCAGTCAGAGAGTCAAGCAGTCAGTCAGTTAGTCAGTCAGTCAGTCAGTCAGTCAGTCAGTCAGTCAGTATCAGTCAGTCAGTGAGTCAGTCTGTCAGTCAGGCAGTATCAGTCAGGCAGTAAGACTCCGCTCGACAGAACTCCGATAGCCTAATGGCTAGACCGCTGGTCTTCCAAGCGAGTGGCCTGGGTTCGAGTCCCAGCCGGAGCGAATATCTTCAATGTATATATTTCTTTTCTAATTTGAAAATTCTTTTTTTTTTTCAATTTCTTTCCTTTGCAATTATTGATTATTTATGTAGGGAAGAAAATTCTGAGTCAGTTTAATTTTTCGACACGAAGATTTCAAAGTGTTTAAATAAACAATTACCAAGGTGCATTTTTTGTTTTTATTATATTTAAAACTCCCACCGACAGAGCTCCCATAGACTAATGGCTAGAGTGTTAGGCTTCCAAGCGAGTGGCCCTGGGTTCGAGTCCCAGCCTGAACGAAAATCTTCAATGTATACTTTTAGTTTCTAATTTGAAATTTCTTCTTCTTTTTTTTTTAATTTTTCTCTTTTGCGAACATTGATTATTTATGTAGGGAGAAAAATTCTGAGTCAGTTTAATTATTCGACCTGTAAATTTCAAAGTGTTTGAATCAATAATTACCAAGGTGCATTTTTTGTTTTTATTATATTTAAGACTTCCATCGACAGAGCTCCGATAGCCGAATGGCTAGACCGTTGGGTTCCAAGCGCGTGGTACTGGGTTCGAGTCCCGGCCGGAACGAAAATCTTCCATGTATATATTTCTCTTCTAATTTGAAGATTCTTTTTTTTTTCAATTTCTTTCTTTTGCAAATATGGATTATTTATGTACGGAAGAAAATTCTGAGTCAGTTTAATCATTCGACCTTTAGATTTCAAAGATTTTAGATCAATAATTACTAAGGTGCATTTTTTGTTTTTATTATAATTAAGACACCGATCAACAGAGATCCGATAGTATATTGGCGAGAGCGTTGGGCTTCCATGAGTGTCGCCCTGGGTTCAAATCCCAGCCGGAAAGGAAATCTTAAATGCAAATATTTTTTTCTAATATTATAATTCTTTTTTTTTATTTTTCCCTTTTGCGAAGTCAGTCAGTCAGTCTGACAGTCAATCAGTCAAGCACTCAGTCATTCAGTCTCAGTCAGTCAGTCCAGTCAGTCAGTCACTCAGTCAGTCAGTTAGTCCTTCAGCCCGTCAGTCAAGCAGTCAGTCATTTAGTCTCAGTCAGTCAGTCATTCAGTCAGTCAGGCAGTCAGTCAGTCAGTCAGTCGGTCAGTCCTGTGCAGTCAGTTAGTCACTAAAGCAGTCAGTCAGTCTCAGTCAGTCAGTCAGTCAGTCAGTCCAATCCAGTCTCAGTCAGTCAGTCAGTCAGTCTCGGTCAGTCAGTCAGTCAGTCATTCAGTCAGTCAGTCAGTCAGGCAGTCAGTCAGTCGGTCAGCCTTATTCAGTCAGTCTGTCAGTCAGTCAGTCAGTCAGCCTTATTCAGTCAGTCTGTCAGTCATCCTTATTCAGTCAGTCTGTCAGTCAGTCAGTCGGTCAGTCCTGTCCAGTCAGTTAGTCAGTCAAGCAGTCAGTCAGGTAGTCAAGCAGTCAGTCAGTCAGTGTCAGTCAGTCATTTAATCATTCAGTCAGTCAGTGAAATAGCCAGTCAGAGAGTCAAGCAGTCAGTCAGTCAGTCAGTCAGTCCAGTCTCAGTCAGTCAGGCAGTTAGTCAGTCAGTCTCGGTCAGTCAGTGAGTCAGTCAGTCAGTATCAGTCAGTCTGTCAGTCAGGCAGTATCAGTCAGGCAGTAAGACTCCGCTCGACAGAACTCCGATAGCCTAATGGCTAGACCGCTGCTCTTCCAAGCGAGTGGCCTGGGTTCGAGTCCCAGCCGGAGCGAATATCTTCAATGTATATATTTCTTTTCTAATTTGAAAATTCTTTTTTTTTTTCAATTTCTTTCCTTTGCAATTATTGATTATTTATGTAGGGAAGAAAATTCTGAGTCAGTTTAATTTTTCGACACGAAGATTTCAAAGTGTTTAAATAAACAATTACCAAGGTGCATTTTTTGTTTTTATTATATTTAAAACTCCCACCGACAGAGCTCCCATAGACTAATGGCTAGAGTGTTAGGCTTCCAAGCGAGTGGCCCTGGGTTCGAGTCCCAGCCTGAACGAAAATCTTCAATGTATACTTTTAGTTTCTAATTTGAAATTTCTTCTTCTTTTTTTTAAATTTTTCTCTTTTGCGAATATTGATTATTTATGTAGGGAGAAAAATTCTGAGTCAGTTTAATTATTCGACCTGTAAATTTCAAAGTGCTTGAATCAATAATTACCAAGGTGCATTTTTTGGTTTTTTTATATTTAAGACTTCCATCGACAGAGCTCCGACAGCCTAATGGCTAGACCGTTGGGTTCCAAGCGCGTGGTACTGGGATCGAGTCCCGGCCGGAACGAAAATCTTCCATGTATATATTTCTCTTCTAATTTGAAGATTCTTTTTTTTTTCAATTTCTTTCTTTTGCAAATATGGATTATTTATGTACGGAAGAAAATTCTGAGTCAGTTTAATCATTCGACCTTTAGATTTCAAAGATTTTAGATCAATAATTACTAAGGTGCATTTTTTGTTTTTATTATAATTAAGACACCGATCAACAGAGATCCGATAGTATATTGGCGAGAGCGTTGGGCTTCCATGAGTGTCGCCCTGGGTTCAAATCCCAGCCGGAAAGGAAATCTTAAATGCAAATATTTTTTTCTAATTTTATAATTCTTTTTTTTTATTTTTCCCTTTTGCGAAGTCAGTCAGTCAGTCTGACAGTCAATCAGTCAAGCACTCAGTCATTCAGTCTCAGTCAGTCAGTCCAGTCAGTCAGTCACTCAGTCAGTCAGTTAGTCCTTCAGCCAGTCAGTCAAGCAGTCAGTCATTTAGTCTCAGTCAGTCAGTCATTCAGTCAGTCAGGCAGTCAGTCAGTCAGTCAGTCGGTCAGTCCTGTGCAGTCAGTTAGTCACTAAAGCAGTCAGTCAGTCTCAGTCAGTCAGTCAGTCAGTCAGTCCAATCCAGTCTCAGTCAGTCAGTCAGTCAGTCTCGGTCAGTCAGTCAGTCAGTCATTCAGTCAGTCAGTCAGTCAGGCAGTCAGTCAGTCGGTCAGCCTTATTCAGTCAGTCTGTCAGTCAGTCAGTCAGTCAGCCTTATTCAGTCAGTCTGTCAGTCATCCTTATTCAGTCAGTCTGTCAGTCAGTCAGTCGGTCAGTCCTGTCCAGTCAGTTAGTCAGTCGAGCAGTCAGTCAGGTAGTCAAGCAGTCAGTCAGTCAGTGTCAGTCAGTCATTTAATCATTCAGTCAGTCAGTGAAATAGCCAGTCAGAGAGTCAAGCAGTCAGTCAGTTAGTCAGTCAGTCAGTCAGTCAGTCAGTCAGTCAGTCAGTATCAGTCAGTCAGTGAGTCAGTCTGTCAGTCAGGCAGTATCAGTCAGGCAGTAAGACTCCGCTCGACAGAACTCCGATAGCCTAATGGCTAGACCGCTGGTCTTCCAAGCGAGTGGCCTGGGTTCGAGTCCCAGCCGGAGCGAATATCTTCAATGTATATATTTCTTTTCTAATTTGAAAATTCTTTTTTTTTTTCAATTTCTTTCCTTTGCAATTATTGATTATTTATGTAGGGAAGAAAATTCTGAGTCAGTTTAATTTTTCGACACGAAGATTTCAAAGTGTTTAAATAAACAATTACCAAGGTGCATTTTTTGTTTTTATTATATTTAAAACTCCCACCGACAGAGCTCCCATAGACTAATGGCTAGAGTGTTAGGCTTCCAAGCGAGTGGCCCTGGGTTCGAGTCCCAGCCTGAACGAAAATCTTCAATGTATACTTTTAGTTTCTAATTTGAAATTTCTTCTTCTTTTTTTTTTAATTTTTCTCTTTTGCGAACATTGATTATTTATGTAGGGAGAAAAATTCTGAGTCAGTTTAATTATTCGACCTGTAAATTTCAAAGTGTTTGAATCAATAATTACCAAGGTGCATTTTTTGTTTTTATTATATTTAAGACTTCCATCGACAGAGCTCCGATAGCCGAATGGCTAGACCGTTGGGTTCCAAGCGCGTGGTACTGGGTTCGAGTCCCGGCCGGAACGAAAATCTTCCATGTATATATTTCTCTTCTAATTTGAAGATTCTTTTTTTTTTCAATTTCTTTCTTTTGCAAATATGGATTATTTATGTACGGAAGAAAATTCTGAGTCAGTTTAATCATTCGACCTTTAGATTTCAAAGATTTTAGATCAATAATTACTAAGGTGCATTTTTTGTTTTTATTATAATTAAGACACCGATCAACAGAGATCCGATAGTATATTGGCGAGAGCGTTGGGCTTCCATGAGTGTCGCCCTGGGTTCAAATCCCAGCCGGAAAGGAAATCTTAAATGCAAATATTTTTTTCTAATATTATAATTCTTTTTTTTTATTTTTCCCTTTTGCGAAGTCAGTCAGTCAGTCTGACAGTCAATCAGTCAAGCACTCAGTCATTCAGTCTCAGTCAGTCAGTCCAGTCAGTCAGTCACTCAGTCAGTCAGTTAGTCCTTCAGCCCGTCAGTCAAGCAGTCAGTCATTTAGTCTCAGTCAGTCAGTCATTCAGTCAGTCAGGCAGTCAGTCAGTCAGTCAGTCGGTCAGTCCTGTGCAGTCAGTTAGTCACTAAAGCAGTCAGTCAGTCTCAGTCAGTCAGTCAGTCAGTCAGTCCAATCCAGTCTCAGTCAGTCAGTCAGTCAGTCTCGGTCAGTCAGTCAGTCAGTCATTCAGTCAGTCAGTCAGTCAGGCAGTCAGTCAGTCGGTCAGCCTTATTCAGTCAGTCTGTCAGTCAGTCAGTCAGTCAGCCTTATTCAGTCAGTCTGTCAGTCATCCTTATTCAGTCAGTCTGTCAGTCAGTCAGTCGGTCAGTCCTGTCCAGTCAGTTAGTCAGTCAAGCAGTCAGTCAGGTAGTCAAGCAGTCAGTCAGTCAGTGTCAGTCAGTCATTTAATCATTCAGTCAGTCAGTGAAATAGCCAGTCAGAGAGTCAAGCAGTCAGTCAGTCAGTCAGTCAGTCCAGTCTCAGTCAGTCAGGCAGTTAGTCAGTCAGTCTCGGTCAGTCAGTGAGTCAGTCAGTCAGTATCAGTCAGTCTGTCAGTCAGGCAGTATCAGTCAGGCAGTAAGACTCCGCTCGACAGAACTCCGATAGCCTAATGGCTAGACCGCTGCTCTTCCAAGCGAGTGGCCTGGGTTCGAGTCCCAGCCGGAGCGAATATCTTCAATGTATATATTTCTTTTCTAATTTGAAAATTCTTTTTTTTTTTCAATTTCTTTCCTTTGCAATTATTGATTATTTATGTAGGGAAGAAAATTCTGAGTCAGTTTAATTTTTCGACACGAAGATTTCAAAGTGTTTAAATAAACAATTACCAAGGTGCATTTTTTG